>NC_058164.1:22201509-22495590 GCF_020080835.1 Cotesia glomerata
TAAAAGTAGAACTTGTGTCGCCATCTTGTGAAACTTCGCGTCAGTTGTCAGTCGGTGAAAGAGGAATCAACAAGAACGCTTGCGGAAAAAGTAAATTATGTGCAATTTCTCTGGTGAGTAATATAATAAGCATAACAATAATTAAATAAACGGTAATCATCAGTTGTAAGTACTTGTAAATGGCTGACCCATTAGTATTGAAAAAAATAATAAAAATGAACGCGTAATTAAAAATTAATCTTGATTCCATTGTTGCTACAATCGACTGAGGAAGTTATTAAAAGAAGACAAGAATCATAAATTGAAAAAATTTGTATTGTATAATGAATAATTGAGATCTTGAACATGTAGATAAATATAATGTTCAGGTGAATGAAGGTAATTATTTTTCGAAAGGTCTGCTGATTGCTAGTGGATAAGTTTAACTTTACGGTACATAATGTATTGATGGTACATCTTGTCATGGTTTGTAGAGCATGTAATCTTTTAAAAACTTCATTTATTAATTACAATTAAATATATATACATATCGCGCTATCAATTCCAAAAAAAGGAGTCTAAAATTTTATTTTTTTTTTAATTAACTTGAAAATTTTTACAATAGATGAATAATTGGGAAAATGAGAAAAAAACAAAAATTTTTTTGACATATATCTTTTGACTTGAAGCTAAACAATTTTTTAAGCCCAAAAAGCGTATATAAAAAAAATTTGATTATATATTTTTTGACTTTTTGCTTCAAAATATTAACCCATAGTGGTCACACTTCTTAAAAATAACGTAGTGGTCATACTGGGTCTAGTTGACCCCATGCACGGAAAAAATTGTTGCTACTTTGGTGTTCTTTTCAATATTTTCACTCGAGCCGTACATGAGAGTAACTCTTAAGAGCGATTTATAATCGCATTTTCAAACGTGTTTTTCTCATATATGTGATAAAATTTCGAAAAAAAACGCTTCGCTCTTCGATAGATAATTAAATTATCTATCGAAGAGCTCTTTTGGAAAATTTTCATTTATTTATGCATAAAATGCGTTTTAAGATTCCATTTGTTGTACAAGTATGACAGAGATACTTTCGTTTGTCCAATAGAGGGTGAGAGAGAGAAAAAATGTAAATCCTTCTTAAGACTTCCGTTGAATAAGTCAATCGTTTTTTAATTTTTTTAACTTCCCGCTAAGAAAATCGAAGATTTTCAGAAATCGGGAAGTTATTGTTTTCACCCCGTTTTACGAAAATCGAGTTTTCATCGAATCTCGACGTTTCAAGGTCCTAGAAAGCTTCCCTGATTATTCCCGCGATGGTGTCTGTATGTCTGTATATATATATATATATATATATATATATATATATGTGTGTGTGTGTGTGTGTATGTGGGTGTGGATGTATGTAAGCCTCTCATAACTTTTGAACGGCTTGACCGATTTGATGGCGGTTGGTGTCATTCGAAAGGGCTTGACTAAACTTAGATTTTTTATATACTTTGGAACGATTCGGACCGGTAGATTTTGAGAAATCGCAAAAAAACTACCAAAAAAAATTTTTTCAAATGGGGTTTTTTAGGAATAACTTTTAAACGGCTTTACTGATTAATTCCAAAAACTAATCAGCTCTTAACATGAAAAAAAAACCACGGCGATCGCCGCCAGTCCGGTCAAAATCGGTTGATTCGTTCGTGAGTTATCGTTGACGAAAAAAAACCGAAAAAAGTGTTTTTTCGGAATTACTCCGAAATTTTTGGTTCTATCAATTCAAACTTGAAGATTCTTCATGAAGCTTAAAAAACTGCGTCGAATGCTACCAACCGCGTGAAAATCGGTTCATTCATTCAAAAGTTATTGCGATTTGAAAATTTAAAAAATAGTTTTTTATCAAACTTCTATAAAACTTTTGAGCTCGAAGAGCTTAAAAGCCGACAAAAGCTATTTTTTTGAGCTCGGAAAGCTCAAAATAACACACAAATTGTATTTATGAGCTCGAAGAGCTCAAAAACGTCATGTGCAATTTCAAGCGTTTAGGTATAGGATTGGCGGGAAGTTGCAGGGATGGTCTTTAGGGTCAACCGTTTTCCTAATTTTTTTAATTGTTTAATTATAAAAAAAAATGCGAGTAAGTCAAATTTCGAAAAATTTGACTTTTTTTTACTAAAAACTTCATTTTTTAAGATAAATGAAAATGACTGCGGTTCTACTCCGGATATCACATACTTTGAAAAAAAAAGTTGTGTCATGTCGAGCTTTTCAAAAAATATATTTATTTGTGCAATTGAAATCGTAAATTTCCGTGAATCTCAGAAAATCTTCAAACAATAATAGATGGTACCACAGATACCATTTTGAATGATATCTTCGAAGCAAGAGCAACTCAAAAATTGCCTGAGATCATCTAGACCCATAATGACCACTACGGGTTAAATTAAAAATTTTCAGAAATTCAGAAAAATTAATTAATACAGATAGATTTTTATGTTAATTTTTTTTTCTAATTTCAACGTTTTAGCGTCCCAAAAATCTGTTTTTTCTTTTTCAATTTTCAATTTCCATAGCCAGAAGTTCAAACAATAAATTTGTGAAACAGAAAGTTAAAAAATCAATTAGAAAAAAGAAAATATTATTGGAAACTTGCATCAGTAGATTAATTTAGTTAGAAAATTCTGATAATATTTTGATTTTTAAATAGGACCATTAGTTCTAAAAGAATTAAAAAATAAAATTGCCTTAATAATTTTCTTAAATTTATTTGCTACGAAAAATTATAAAAATTATTAGATTTTTAGTGACTTAGACTGATAGAAGGATTTATTTGTATTAAATAATATTTGTTAATAGTATTAATCAACATTAATAGTATTAATCAACATTAATAGTACAAATCATTTATTACAGACCATTTTTTAGTATTAAACAAATATTTCTTAGTATTTAAAATGATTTGTTTGTATATAATAAATCTGATTTTCATTTATTAAATATTAATAAATCTTTTTAAATACTAACAAATATTTGTTAAGGACTAACAAATGGCTTCTAATAAATGATTTGTTAAATATTAAGAAATCTTTTTAACTATAAACAAATCCTTCTATCAGTGTAGTAGTACAATATTATCCGACGTGTTATTACTTGTTTATTTGGAATTAAGAAAATTAGTGAAAAGAAAATTGCATTAATGATTTTTCGAAATTTCTAAAAAAATAATATGTAATTTGCAAAAAAAACAAAATAATGAAAATTACCCGATTTTTATTGATTTTAGTACAATATTATCGGACATTTAATCAATTTTTAAATTTTTAATTAAAAAATTTAGTACAAAGAGAACTGCATCCATAATTTTTGGAAATTTTAAAAACATTGACTTGCTAAGAAAAATCATTATGACACTGATATCAACAAATATCTGACAATTTTTTTTATTTTGATTATAAATTAATTATAAAAAAATTAGTAAAACGGTTCACCCTAAAGGCCATCCCTGCAACTTCCCGCTAATTCCATACCTGGGCGCTTAAAATTGTACTTATGATGTTTTTGAGCTCAAAATATAATTTATGTGATATTTTGAGCTCGCTGAGCTCAAAGAGATAGTATTTCTATGCATTTGGGCTCTTCGAGCTCAAAAGTCTGATAGAAGTTTCATAGAACACTACTTTTAGAATTTTCAAACCGCAATAACTTTTGAATAGATCTACCGATTTTCATGCGGTTGGCGGCATTCGACGCAGTTTTATCAGACTCATAAAAAATTTTCAGGTTTTGATTGATCGAACCAAAAATTTCGGAGTAATTTCGAAAAAACACATTTTTCAGTTTTCTTTCGTTCACGATATCTCTCGAACAAATTAACCGATTTCGACCAGCTTGATGGCGATCGACGTGGTTTTTTATTGTCTAGAGTTGATTAGTTTTTGGAATCGATCGGTAGAGCCGTTTAAAAGTTATCCAAAAAAAACCACGTTTGAAAAAATTTTTTTTCTTAGTTTTTTTTTAAATTTCTCAAAATATACTGATCTGAATCGGTCCAAATTATACTTAAAATCTAAGTTTGGCCAAGCCCTTTCAAACGGCACCAACCGCGATAGAATCGGATGAGCCGTTTAAAATATTTTTCATATATACATATATATAATATATTTAAATGTATGAAAAATTGATGTGGGTACTCAAATGAAAGGTCTCGATGAGTGTAATGTCGGCGTGAGCTTATATCTTTAAAAATGTCAATAGTTCACAAGATACAAGATCATTTCTTAATTATGTGTTTAGAGATAGAGCATTTTCGAATGCAGTCTAAATACTTATCATCATAAATTGACTATTGGTGAGAATGATATGAAACCATGAAAAGGCACAACTCCAGGTCAAGACTTTTACGACGATACTAAATTTAACCATAAAGATCCATTTTATCATATAAATATACTGGCCACAAAATTATTCTGTTAATAATATAGATTATTGGATTTTTGTCAATTGTAGTATCACAATTTTTTGTTTTTAGTTACTATTGTCTAAATATGATTGTATAATCAGAAACAAGTATGAATTTTACTATAGAGTATAAAAAAAACATAGATTCAGGTATGAGCAGTTTTAGGCGACTAAAATACAAACGTACTTACAACTGTACTAAAATTAGTGGACATCTAACCGTTTTTTGATTTTTTACCGAATAGATTATTAAAAAAAATTAATTTCCTAAATCTAACTATCAATTCTGATGAAGTATTATATGTGAGTCCATAAATATACAAACTATAGGTAAACGAATCGATTTAAAATATGTAGTGTCCTCCGTTATCGTAAGTGCAAAGTGAGGTATCCCCTGAGAGTTCCGCTTGGTTCGTGACCACCCACGTACTGGCTCCGGAGCTGGAGACGGAGGACCGGAGTGAATTCAGAATTACGGAGGACTAGATCGTAGACGGAGACGTTTAGGTGAGTGCCAACGGCAACTAAAATCCCTCTTAAAAAACAGTCTTCTCGAAATGTTTACAACCGTCTGCTAGATTTTTTGCTTATACATTATAATTTATATATTCTACATTTTATATTCTACACTCTAAATAACAAATGCTCATGAAACATGTTTTCTTTTTTCATTTTAGCTCCAGTGATTATATATTATATTCTATGGGTTTTTAATGTTACAGTGAAAAATAATTCTGTTAAGAGTAATCAACTTTTAGTTTTTATGGGTTTTATTTGTGGAGTTACAGTATAGTACAATATTAATTACTGCGCAACCATAACATTACAGTATTAATTAATACATCATGTACATATTTAAAAATTTGTGAATATTTACAAAAACGATAACATGTTGATAATATTTTCATAATTCAATTAACGAACTGCAAATGTTCAGGAAACATATTTCGTTTCTTGATTTTAGCTCCATTGATTATATATTTTATTCTTACAAGAAAAACAAATTTTTTCTTAGAATAACGGTAGATAAGATAAGCGAAGGATATGTTATTTTAACAAATGTAATTACAAGAAAGTGAGGCTTCACTTATTTTCAGCCAAAAAAATCGAAAAATTAATTTAGGGTAAATGCACTAGTAGTTGACCGATCGTATATAAAAGTAATAATATTACTGTTAAATGGAGATTATATGGTCTCTAAACATTTTTTAATTATAACTTCACTTATAATATGCATCATTAATAGTATCTATAAGTTTTTTGCGTCGTTTATTATCCTAAAAATAATTCATTAAAATTACCTATTGTATTTTGAAGTAAATCAGTAATCTTCTATAGTTGCGCTTCTAAAAAGTAAATACTTTTTTTAATCAATAAAATAACACCTTAAGGATTCATATTAATAAACATAATTTTTTACAAGTCATTATAAGTTTTATAATAACTTTATAGATGCAATAATGGAAAAATATTGATTTAAATACAAGTTAAACTTCCAGTTAGGTACAAAGATCCATAAAAACACAATAGCTCCGTTAAATTACCGCGTCAACTACTATAAATTCTTGCCTTTATGAATAATAAACGCAAATTTTAGGCGATTGTTATTTCATTAAAACTGTTATTTTAGATAATTACCATATTTCTTAAATTAAAATAAAAAGTTGAATTTACTCATGTATAATTTAAAAAAAAATTGAGTGTTTTGTTAAACTTTTAGCAATATATGGTTAATTACTAAGTATTGTAACTTGAATAATATAAACAATATAATCCAGTAATCCTCAACAGTGAAAAAAGTATGCTATGGGTTCTGTTTGAAGTTTCCGTAAAAACTAATAATCTTTTATAAATTTTCAATTAAGTAAGCGTTTTTCTAAAAAAGTAAAGTTATTAAAAGTGTATTAACTTGAAAAGTTTATTTCAGTTTGACTGGAAACAATTTAATAGAATAAGTTCGGTAAAGTTGTTTTATTTATTGGTATAATTTAATATTTCTTTCTCCAGAAGAAAAATTGAATAATAATATTTGCTTGGAATAAAAGATTCAGCGGATATAAGAAAGTAAGTGGGTCAAAAATCTGTTCGGTGGAAACCGATCCAAACCAGAGTTGAGGTTTATAATGTAAATGGAAACTCGATAAATTTTAAATTTTGCGCTACCCAAATAAATTTAACTGGGAGCTACTTTGTCTTAGCTTATAAATATTTAGTTTGACGTTTTCCTCGATTATCAAGTTTATTTAAAGCTACTTAATTTTTACGAGGTACTTTATTATACATTATTAAAATTCCAAGATTGATAGAGGTTTCAGATTTTTGGCAAGGATATTCGACGTAATTTAATAAATCTCGGTTTGCTGAGACTTTTTATTTAATTAATGTAATTATCGACTTTTTCACTATTCAATTATCGTATTAGTGTCAAGCAATCTTCGTATTATCGGATTATAGTCTTTGGTAATTAATTTATAGAATGTGATAAATCTTAAAAAAATGGAGAGAACTTTTTCAACGTTTGCCCAATTCTAACTCATGGGATTTTATACTTTTGGCTGTAACTTAACAATTAAACTTTCAATTAAAATTCATTATAAAAAAGATATTCAAGCCTTTCTTCTTTTAAATCGGGCAAAATGGACTAAAATCTTAAAACTATTCAATTTGGCGGGCAATTCTAACTCTATAGTGATTTCTATATTTTCAGCTATAAGTCAGCATCCACTGTTTTGATCAAAATAATACTGAAGAAGGTCTAAGTCCGTGATGAAAGATAATATTAAGATATCATTTCATTAAAATCGGGTCAAATGGGCCAGAGTTCTATAACTTTTACATTTTAAAATGAGGCGCTAATTTCGGTTATAGTATTTTGGACTTCTTTCATGCTTTCCTTTGTATAAATCAGTACTATTTATTTTGTTATAAAATTACGGAAAATTTATGATAGGTAACATGAATTGTGGGTTTTGAGCAACAAAACATTCTAAGGCTGTCTATCTTAGCATTTATAATATTTCCTTATTCATAAATCATATTTGACATTTGTTTATTTTGGAATTTTTCTGCATTATATTATATTACACTGCATTATTTGAATTTATTATTATTATTATTATCTATATTATTAAGAGAGTAAGAAAAATTTTGTCATTTTTTTCATATTTTCAAGTTTTCATATCATTCTCACCGAGAGTCAATTTATTATGATTAGTATTTAGGCTGTATTCAAAAATACTCTATCTCTAGATACATAATTAAAAATGACCTTGTATCTCGTGAACTATTGACATTTTTAAAGATATAAGCTCACCCCGACATTACACTCATCAAGAGCTTTCATTTGAGTACCCACATCAATTTTTCATATATTTCATATATTTATATATACGAAAAATATATCAAAATGCATGTGGGTACTCAAATAGAAGCTCTTGATGAGTGTAACATCGGGATGAGCTTATATTTTTAAAAACGTCAATGGTTAAGAAAGTACAGTGCAATTTAACAAAAGTCATTATTCAATAAAGCAAAATTTTATTTATTTATAGTTCACAGGTCACGGCAGTCATATAGTGACTGCAAGGTTGCTAGTTATTATTATTATTATTATTGTTACTATTATTCTTATTATTATTATTACCATTATCATTATGACTAAGTATTATATTTTTCGTTCAGGATATTTCAACCCTATTATTACGTCAGTACAGGTTGATTCCACATTTATGTATTCTATTATGTTTCAAGCTTGGCGATTCCCTTTCTGTTGTGTGTATATGTTGAATAATACCTCTGGTACCCCTGGGCGCCCTCGCCTACCCCACATTCTCATCCTCAATCCTCATTCTCTTCAGTACATCCACCGTGTCACTACCTCACGCCTTTTCGTTTCAATGTTATTGCATTGCGATTTAACATAACAATGAACACACCGCAGGTCATTGTTGTGCTGCTGGAAAATATGTTAGGAATATATCAAGACGAGATTTATATATATATATATATATATATATATATATATATATATATATATATATATATATATATATATATATATATATATATATATAAATAAATAAACATAACATATCTTTTATATAGATTTAATTAAAAATCACAGTAAAAATAAACGAACCAACGTTTCAACAAGAAAACTTAATTAATTGCTTGCACAGAATATTAATTTTTGTTTTATATTTTTCAGGACGCTTCAATGTTTAGCACCAACTAATGGTAAGTTGAGAAATTTGTTAACTATTTTATATAATATAACAGATAATTTTCCGTAAAAATAATTAAAAGTCACAACGACAGATTCGTGAACTAGAAGTCAAAAGTACTTTACAATTTTCCTAGAATAACTTAAAAAAAAAGCTACTTAATATAACACAGCGTTAATTAATAAAGTTTAACAGTTTCTTCGTCGCTAATAAGTGCAACTCTAATTATACTTATGTCTATAATAACAATTGATACGGAGTTAAAACAATGGAACCTTAAATAGTAAAAATAAGTTTTGGCTGATATTTAAACTATAAACGCTCGTCCATTTTTCTTGAGAAACAGTCGTGCTAACTTGTATCCTCACTCTACTTTTGCCACTCTAAAAGATCTCCTTAAATCCGCTTGAACTACTTTAATAACCTAAGAGGCTAAGAATCTTATTCTCTTTATTTTCTAGCTTTATCTATTCTCAGGTGCCGAGTATTCAACTCAGAGAATTAGAGAATATCTCAAAGGTGTAGGATAATTATAAAATCTTTCCATAAAATTCAGGGCCGATTTTTTTTACTAAATAGTAGCAATATTTAAGCACGATTCGAAAAACCATCGACATTGAAAAAACCAAACAGACATAAAATAACGATGTAACAGTTGAAAATGGTGATAACTGGGGAAAATGAAGCAGAATAAATATTACCATGCAGAAATAAATGTTTGCTCGAGACTACTATTGACAAAGGTTGTGGAATAACCTCAGTAACAAAATGTGTGCATTGTCTATAAAGACTACCACTCGACCAGGAGTACTAACGTAAATTCAAGGTCCCTCAAATATTTGTCAGCCATCACCGTCAACTATCTTGGAAAATTATATTCTGTATAGTTACTAATTGTACTTTTTGGTTTCTTCTTTTAGTTAAAAGACATTCCTGAATCTAACAAGTCTTAGTTCCACTTTTTATTTATAACCTCGAGACCGTTTTAAAAATTTTTACTATTTTGTTAAGAAAATAGAGTTAAAACTTTTAATTTTAATTATAATTTTCAATTATTAACATAAGAAATTTTGTTCCAAGCTTTAGAATTCTGTAGCTTATCAACAGATTTTTATATTTGTACAACCATAGAGTATTCTTGTAGAAAATTGAAAAAGGTCTCCGGTAATTTCTTAATAAATTAATTTTTCAAAACTTATTCAGGATCGAAGTTGGTCGCGAAAAAATTCAAAGTTTTTTTACTTTTTGGGAATTTTTCAAACTGATTGCGAATTTTTAATTAAAATTATCTCTTTTTGTTACTTTTATAAATTCCTAAGTGTATTCCAATAACGTGATAATTTTTTTTTGTAAAAAAATCTTTTTTCAGATACTTTATTGATAAAAATTGTAGATTTTTTTGAAACAGCTTAATAAACATTTAATATGCTCGTAAAATAAAGGTTATGTTTTCGT
Source organism: Cotesia glomerata (assembly GCF_020080835.1). Taxonomy (NCBI): domain Eukaryota; kingdom Metazoa; phylum Arthropoda; class Insecta; order Hymenoptera; family Braconidae; genus Cotesia; species Cotesia glomerata. The sequence goes on from NC_058164.1 coordinate 22,211,619, forward strand.
CCAGCGATCGGTCCTCTGATATTACAAACATAAAGAGCCTAATTGAAATATAAAAAATAATTTATTCATCCACATAAACGTATTCATATACATAGAGAAAATATGAAAATAATAAACGTGGTTAGAGTTGTGCCCCCCTTAAAAATTTATTTATCTCTTGGGATGATATAATAACATAATTAATGACATAATAAATCCAGGTAACTCGTGACTCGTGACATTAATTTTATATTATTATTATCATTGTAATTATTTTTTAATTATTATTTCTCGCGCTGTCTCATTATCTCCGGCAATTAACAAATTTTATGTTCTTTCTCGGTTTTTTAATTAAAATAATCCATGATAAAGAGAAATCACTCGTGCTGTTACCCCCTCACCTGCTCTTAAAAATTCTCGCTGGATACAGACTAATAAAAAAATTAATTTCTCATTCTTATTACCCGACCATAAAAACCTCTCGGTGTTATTAAATTATCTGGATACTCTGACATGTTTATTAGTAATAATATTTTTGGTTTAAAAAATTCGAAAGTATGCATCAAACGTTTGAGTTAATTGTTTTTTTGAATTTTTTATTATTACGATAGAATTTTCGGTTTAGAAAAAAATTGACTTGAACAGGTTATGAGCCCAGGCCGAAAAAAAACTTTTGGATGTAATCGATTAAAAATCGAACGTGAATAGAACAAAATACTGCAGGTACGGAGTAAATCTCTTTGAGTTCAAAAATACAACTTTGATTTTTTTTTCAACTCTTCGAGCTCAAAATTCTAGTGGTTGTTGAGAACATATTTTTTGAAAATTTTTAATTGCGACATCCCCCCAACCAATCGTTTATGATAGAACTTGCAGCATTTGACTTAGTTTTTCACGCACAAAAATATTATTTGTCACTTATCAGACGATTTGACGTAAAATTTTGAAGTTATGTTAAATAAAACACTTTTTTGGAATTTTTAAAAATTATATATCCAAATTTATCGACAAAGATTTCTCTTAAGGTAGTTGGGGCCTGTAAGGTATATTTAAAGAAAATTATGAAATTTTTTTTATCAAAAGATATAAATATATTAATAATTCACCACCTAAATTTCAGATCAATTCACCACACCGTTTTTGAGTAATTAATTTTCGAAATTGCATCTTTTACACGTAGAGGTACACTGATAAAAAAATTAACTTGACTCAAGAGCCAAAATCTTGAACCAAAAATACCATTTTGAAGAAAATGATTTTCTTGAGTCAAGAAAATAAATTCTTGAGACAAGAAAAATTTACTCAAATCAAGAATAATTTCTTGACTCAAGAATTTATTCTCTTGACTCAAGAAACTCATTTTCTTCAAAATGGTATTCTTGGTTCAAGATTTTGGCTCTTGAGTGAAGTTAAATTTTTTATCAGCGTATAGAGAGATGGTAAAGTTAGTATGAACTCTTCCGTACCACTCGAGTTATGCAAATAATTTCATACTAACTTTACTATCTGTCTATACCTCTACGTGTAAAAGATGCAATTTCGAAAATTAATCACTCAAAAACGATGTCGTGAATTGATCTGAAATTTTGGTGGTGAATTATTAATATATTTATCTTTCATAATTTTCTTGAAATAAGTACCTTAAACGAATGAACCGATTTTGAGGTGGTTTGCGGTAATCAATTTTAATATGAAATTCCCATCTCAAGTCAAACAACCAATTATTTTATTAGCTGCATTTGCAATTAATTCTCCCCAACACAATATTTGTACTTTCAAACCTTTCAATCGTTTGTGAGTCAATTACTCCTTTGGCACAAACAATTGAAAACTTTTTCGCGTAAAATTTATAAATTCTGTCGACAAAAAAAGCTTCTTGAACAATTATATAATTGTTTACTAATTAGCAAAAGCCTAATAAAAATTCTTTTAGCCGTAACATTTGCATCTCTTAAAAAACATAATTTTGTTGTTTAGTATGCAATTGGCAGTACTTTATTTTCAAGTGTCCAGTACTTTTGAAACGTTTCTCAGGAGTTCTGCCGCTCCGAGACCGAGACAGTTTTAAATTCACCCCTTACTTTTATCAACTCTTCGCATCTTTCAGAGCATTTGCATTTTTACAAGCAATCGTGAGGGCAAAAGAGGAAACCCACCTCCACCTCCTTCCCTTTTTTTTTCCTCCCTGTCCCAACTTCTTTCCCTCTTGCAAGTATTCTTTTCTACCTGCAAGTACAAACTCACTTTCAAGTTTGACGATTGAGTTTCCGTTGAAAACGGGGGATTTCCCGTTAGAGTGATGGGCGCTCCACGTGATCATGGATTATACTAGGCGCCAACTTCTAAATACTTCAGGCGCCATTTTTTATTGATTAACATTTCATACTGTGGGTTAACTTATCGATTAGCTATTCAACTCGCTCGGGGGTAATTATTGCAATTAAAATGCTATAAAGCTAATTTGTTTTATGTTACAATTTGACGTTATGGGTTTTTAATGTTACATTGGCAAATAAGTCTATTAAAAGTAATCAACTTTTAGTTTTTATGAGTTTTATTTTTAGAGTTACAGTATAGTACAGTATTAATTACGGCGCAACCGTAAAATTACAGTATTAATTAATACATCATGTACTTATTTAAAAATTTATGAATATTTACAAAAACGATAACATGTCGATAATATTTTCATAATTCAATTAACGAACTACAAATGTTCAGGAAACATATTTCCTTTCTTGATTTTAGCTCCAATGATTATATATTTTATTCCTACAAAAAAAAATTTTTTCTTAAATTAACAGTAGATAAAATAACCGAAGGATATATTATAGTAACAAATGTTATTACAAAAAAGTGAGGCTTCATTTATTTTCAGCCAAAAAAATCGAAAAATTAATTTAGGGTAAATGCACTAGTAGCTGACCGATCGTATATAAAAGTAATAATATTACTGTTAAATGGAGATTATATAGTCTCTAAACATTTTCTAATTATAACTTCACTTATAATATGCATCATTAATAGTATCTATAAGTTTTTTGCGTTGTTTATTATCCTAAAAATAATTAATTAAAATTACCTATTGTATTTTGAAGTAAATCCGTAATCTTCTATAGTTGCGATTCTAAAAAGTAAGTACTTTTTTTAATCAATAAAATAACACCTTAAGGATTCATTTTAATAAACTTAAGTTTTTACAAGTCAGTATAAGTTTTATAATAACTTTATAGATGCGATAATGGAAAAATATTGATATAAATACAAGTTAAACTTTCAGTCAGATACAAAGATCCATAAAAACACAATAGCTCTGTTAAATTACCGCGTCAACTACTATAAATTCTTGCCTATATGAATAATGAACGCAAATTTTAGGCGATTGTTATTTCATTAAAACTATTATTTTAGATGATTACAATATTTTTAAATTAAAATAAAAAGATAAATTTACCTATGTACATCTTCAAGATTAAAAAAACGATCTATGCAAATTTTCTAATTGTTATGACAATCACTTTTGTTATTTAAAAAAGAAAAAAAAACAAAACCAAGTTGTCAGAGATCTAAAAATTTTAATATCATGCTTTTAGAATTTAATTTTTGTGTGACATTTTAATATATTTTTAATTATTTAAAAAATTCATAAAGATATTTTTCAATTTATATATCTGTTATTTAGTTCTTCAGACATTTAATTTCGATCGTTATCGAAATAAAAAATTATCTATCACATGTACAATTTATTAATCCCCTTTACTATATTATGATAAATTAAGAAATATTTAATTAGTTAGTACTGCATATGTAATTGAATAAGATAATTTTCTATATAAAAATATGCTAGCTAAACTTCAAATATCAATTTAAATTGAAAAAATAATCAATACTACTTGACCGGTGAACTACTAGCGCATTTACCTCACAAATTTTCTATAATATAAAACAAATTGAAAATGTCTATATAAATTTATATTTATTCTTATACATAGCGCTTATTTACAGCAAGCTTTTCCTGATATATTGGATAGAACTAGATGCACAGAAATGATTTATTCGGTAAAATTGATGGTACATTAGTAACTCTAGCCTCGAAATAGCAAGGAAGAACAAACAAAAGTATAATACCAGTTATAATTCAGATTGCATCTGATTTTATATGTGTAACGTGGTATATCTAATTCTTAACGTAATTCATCGCGTCATATGAGAAGCTGCGGTACTCTCTTGTTACACGATACCTATAAATAGGTCAAAGCAGCTAAGATACTTGGGTTACATTCGTATTAGTACCTTGTACTTATACTTTTATTATTTACCTTATATTATACTTATAATTATGATAGTTATTATTATACTAGTTATTATTATGCATAAATAATATGTTATGCAGTCACCCACAATATTACTCATTGCATCTCGACCTTACTTTATAATACCGACCGCGCCTTTTTAAACCGCAAGTATTTTTAATGTTTTTTGCTTAAAGAATTTTCCTTATTGCGTTACGTGTCCTTTCACGGGTATTAGGTGACCGCGGTTTTTATTAGATAATCGATGTTATACTATTACTCATTTTTTTATGTATTTATACAAGAATACACTCGTGATTGTAAAGAACATGTTCTGAAAGATAAATTGGGCTCGTACATTCGTGTTTAACAAGGAATTTTCAAATTTTTTATGGAGAAGAGGAGTGACATTTCCTCAAGGCTATAAAATGTTATAAATAATCTTATTTAACTGTGATACGATGAGTTCGCCTTTAGAAAAATTCCTAGCTTCTCAAATTGTCTAATTAATGATTCACAAAAAATTACATTGAGTATTTTTGTAAATGAACTGTACTACGTTCTAGATCGTGAAATCCCGAGTAAAATGAACCCATACAACCCCTATTAATCATCAGTTTTTCATAGAATTAACAGCATTAATATTTTATTAATCAATTAATCAAAAATTGACCTGTGACGAATCTAGTCGCGTGACAGCTTATTTTACGTGAAATTTTAAGAGCTTTTAAACTACCCAACTTATTTTATTTAAAAATCAATATTTTTCAGCAGTTTTAACATTAATCACATTTATTTTACATCAATACAACTTAAAATCTAATATCAACATAATTTTTTAGTCGAATAAATTTTTCTTGATTTTTTCTTCTATGTTGAATCAATTCTAGTTGAATCTGAAGACACCCCAATACACTCACACACCTGAAACTTTGCTCACCTTTTGTTAAATAATAAATATTTAAATAAACCCCTCACTTGAGGCTGCACATTGGCCAGGTAAAAAGCAAATTTCAGGCGTCAGAGTACGATTGAGGTTTGGTCGCTTTGTTGTTCTTCTGCATCACTGGAGTAAAAACTTCGACTAAAGTCAGCTATATATATATATATATATATATTAGACTGTGCCAAATAAATCGAAGATTTTTTTTTTTTCGGTCCCATATCGAAATTTCGTTTAAAGTTACGAAAAAAAAATTGTGTCAAAATTTGAGCGTTTTATCTTCATTTTTCAATTAGCGCTCGCAAAAAGAAGAATTTTCGCCAAAAAAAGTTTTTTTTCACTTATTTTTTGGTTGTAGAAAATTCAATACCCTTGGTATGGTTTTGTAGGAAATTAAATTCTCTACAAAGATGATTTTTTGTCGAATTTAAAGAATGAACAGCTTCTTTTTAATAGCTAATTTAATTAAAATTTTTTCGATAATTTTTGTTTTCAATTATCGATGGACACGTATAAAACTACTTCTTAACGAAAAGAACTGACTAATACAATTTTTTTAGGAATATTTATGATCTAAAAAAATAGTTTTTATGCTTCAATTGATTATAGTATGGTACCATAGAAGTTAAAAATAATTTTATTAATAAAAATAATGAAGACAAAAAATTAATTTTTTATTCATAAGTCTCATTGACTTAAAGATTATTCATGCTTCAAAATTAATAATATATTTTTTTTCTGTCATTTTTATTCGTCAACGGATTTTTCTGTAGCGCCCGTAACTCAAAACGGTACTTGTAGTCTAGCCAACAAGTGCCTTTTTGGTTAACTTTTTTCAGCAGTCTCCGAAAATTATTATTGAGCTGTCATTCGATTCGGAATGGCATCTAGATGATTTTTGAAAAAAAATGAAGTTCCGCTTGTAAAAATTGCAAAAGTTATCAACAATTAACTGAAAAAAAGGGGATTTAGTTTTTTGAAAATATCTCAAAAAGTCTTGAAAAAATCTTAAAATAGTCTTTAAAAAATCTTACAGCGACAGAGCTCCGGAACATAATTAGCGTCTTTAAATTGTCTAAAAATGATCTAAATAAATTAGTCTTTAAACGATCTAAATAAATTAGTCTTTAAATGATTTAAATAAATTAGTTTCAAAAAAATCTTAAACATAAATTTTGAGACTATTTTGAGATGAGCTAACAGCGATAGAGCCCCGGAACATTAAAACGGAACGTCTTAAAATTGTCGGATATAATTTTTTAACAATTATAAATTCAATTTAAAAACATCTTACTTAAAAATATTGCGTTTAGAAAGTCGTAAAATCGTCTAAAAAATGTCTAAAAATTAATTTTCCCAACAAATTCGAGAACCAAATTTTCAAAAATCTGTTCTCGGAAATTTTTTTTTAGCGTCTTAAAAGAGTCTTAAAATAGTCTTGGTTTGTGTCACGTTTAAGATCCTAAACAAACGACAATTTTAAGTCGATTTTTTTTTACACGGGTGGAGCAATTCTTGGCAGTTTTCAGAATAGATCCCCGTGGAAAAAATTAAAAAAATTTCATTTTTCAGTTTTTTGTTAATAATTTTCGTTGTTGCAAAATTAAAAACTTAAATTAATCGTCGAAAAAAATTTTTTCTTCAAAATATTAATAAGGAAGTACAAGCGCTAGACGGGGTGGGGATAGGTATCGACTCTAGTGCGGTAAGGGGAGAGCAGTAACCATATGATTTTTCTCAATATATAGATAAACATGTTGTCTTCATTATTTTTGTTAATAAAATTATTTTTTTGCTCGACGGGCAGAAAGCGTTAACTTTCGGCCCGCTGCTCTAAACGAAGTTGCCCCTTTCTGCCTTCGTCGAGCAAAAAAATAGTATATACTCCACGGGAAGTAAATAAGAAAGCCTCAGATCACATGTTTGTTGACCTCGGCTTCGCCTCGGCCAACAATTACATGTGATCTAAGACATTTCTTACTTTACTCCCCTAGGTGTGTAATATACTATTCAACTTCTATTGTACTATACTATAATCAATTAAAGCATAAAAACTATTTTTTTAGATCATAAATATTCCTAAAAAAATTGTATAAGTCAGTTCTTTTCGTTAAGAAGTAGTTTTATACGTGTCCATCGATAATTGAAAACAAAAATTATCGAACAAATTTGAATTAAATTAGCTATTAAAAAGAAGCTGTTGATTCTTTAAATTCGACAAAAAATCATCTTTGTAGAGAATTTAATTTCCTACAAAACCATATCAAGGGTTTTTTCATATTTGGTATATTGAATTTTCTATAATCAAAAAATAAGTGAAAAAAAACTTTTCTGGGCGAAAATTCTTCTTTTTGCGAGCGCTAATTGAAAAATAAAGATAAAGCGCTCAAATTTTGACACAATTTTTTTTTCGTAACTCTAAACGAAATTTTGATATGGGACCGAAAAAAAAAAAATCTTCGATTTATTTGGCACAGTCTAATATATATACTATTACTACAATCTGAGCAAAAAGTATAAAAGAGTCTTTTGGAAATAAATGAACAGTTAAAATAACAGTGAATGCTTCCATACTACTTGGATCGCGATAATATAAAGAAAAGGTTTTTAGTCAATAGAGTCAATTGTCTTATGCTGCTCGAGCGGATCGGTGTCCATTAGTGGGATTGTTTAAAGCGGCGATGATATTGGAAGACTTATTTTTATTCTTCATTGTAACTTTTTATATTACACTTTATAAAATCCAAGGACCATTTATCATTGATCTTCTTCTATACTACTTCTTCATTCACATTAACTCTTTTTACTTTTTTACTTTATTTCCTACTTTTTTCCTTTTTCGACATCCTACTTACTTACTTTTTTTCTCTCTCCATATCTCTGTAGACTCAGACTGGAACCGACTTCTTTTATTCTTCAAGTCGTTTCTTTCTTCTGACGTAATAAAGCACCGCGGACACACCTGAAACTTTGCTCACCCACTGTTAAATCCAGGGCAGAGCAACGAGTCAGGCACGTACGAAATACTTATTATTTACTTCTTAGTCACTTGATAGTTTTCTGTGAAAAAATCCCAATTAAAATTAATGCTTTAATAGAAAATAAATAAAATGTTTCAAAGATTATTCCGTCAAAAAATTATTTTTTAATGAAATAAGTTAGACGGTCGAAAAGCTTTTAAAATCCTGGGTAAAATAAGTTGTTGCGCGATTTGATCGGCCGCAGGTCAATTTTTTGATTAATCAATTAATAAAATATTAATGTGGTTAATTGTATGAAAAACTTATGATAAATAGGGTTTGTGGGGGTTCTTTTTACTAAGAATTTTATGATCAAGGTCGCAGTCCACATAATTTCTATAAATAAACTATTTCAATTTTTGTTAATTGTCAACAAGTCGATTTCAGACCCGAGGAAGTTTTTAAAAAATGAATTGAATAACTCAAGGTTTAAATGTGGTTAAATGGGAGGTAAACTTGAACTATTTCGGTTTAATCAATCAACAGATGAATTAATTAACACCCGAGTTCGGAAGCAATCGATTTTTATCTTGTTCATTTCGGGTTATAACTAATAACTATAAGTCACGCAGCGGATTTTCACGAATAGAATAAAACCGATAAATAAATTTAGAATTTAATCATCTGGTTGACATTTGTTGTCAACTCCACAAATATTAAAAAGTCAATCCGATTTTAATTCGATTGCTGCTTTCATTCGTTTTCATCAGTTCTATCCGGTAAAAATAAAATTTTAAAATCGAGTTTATAACTTTTTTTTTTATTGAATAAAATATGAATTATCGACTGGAATCAAAAATTCAGCAGTAGGTAGCCAATTTCTCGTGGCAAAAATTTAAAATTTTTTCGCTACTATCGCGGTAACGACAACAATCATCACCATCATCATCATGATCATCATTGTAATTTTTTATTTTTAAAGCTAGCTTTTGCTCTCAATTCAACAGTAAAGTCGTTACGCCAACGTGGATTATCCCGCGTCTTGACTTTAGACAAACGGTGAGAAAATCTTGAGAAGCGGATCTTCTCAAGGTACTTTTTTATTTTTCATACTTTTTATACGTATTATTCTCTAAGTACGTGCTCTGTACTCCGCATTCATTTTTATTTTTATACTTTCTGCATTAGCTTGTTTTCTGCAAGAAGAAATCTTTGCCATGCAAATTTCAAATACTACCACTAGTTTTGTTACTAAAATAATCACTAGAAATAAATTGATAGGATTTTAACTCGACTTTCAATAGAGTCATACATAACATAAATACAAAGCTAGAAAAAAATAACCAGAACGATCGTTTAAGTCTTTTAAGAGATTCCCTGTTTACAAACGTGCGTCTAAAGACTAGCAAAAAAATTCTGATGACTTAATTAGTGTAATTAGTATTTTTGTCGGTAACAAGAATATATTTGTCTCTGAAATTGTTTCATGTATTAATAAGGTTGTGGCTGTTAATATAAATTAAAATAGTTTGAAATTACATTAGTAAGGAGCCAATTAAGATCTAAGTACAACTAGCAACAACAAACTTAGTTCCGGTTCTAATTGACATGTAATTCAGTTAAACTGAAACTTAATATGTAACCAAATATTGAATTTACAGACTTATTTGTAAACTTGTAATGTTATATTGAATTAAAAGGTGGAACTGAGCTAGATAGCAAGTAAACAATTGTTATTATCAATTATTAATAGTTTTCCTGAGATACAGTTAAGTTTGGCGTGAAAAAAACTAATCTCAAAAATTAACAATCATTTCTGTATTTTAAAAAATTTAGTAGGGGAGAAGGGGGTCAATTGAACCAAAAAAAGTTTAGTAATTTTTTACTATTCGAATTAAAACTAAATAATAATTTTTTTTTTTCTTGGAATCGTAGTTTATTAAGTCTGCTATCATTATCAATACATAAATTAGTCAATAAACAACGTGAATTTTTAAAAATTATTAATTTATCCGAACGCGTCAAATGGTTTAAATGACCCCCGCTCGGGGGGCAATTGAACCACTGCTTGGGGTCAATTGAACCAATGATATTTAAAACTCAAACCCGAACTTTTAATAAATAATATATTAATTGTTACCTGCTAATATTACTGTTGCATATTTTTAATGCACAGATATTATATTAAATAAATTAAAAATCAATTTAAAAATAATTTTCATTATAAATTCAGTTCATCAAATTGTTAAGTTATTTCCCTGAGTATTTTTCACGTAGAGTCAAGATGCGCGCGCATGTCCCATGTTTCTCCGTGTGGTTCAATCGTCCCCGGGACTGCTGGTTCAATTGACCCCATATCATTTTTAAATAATTAATAGTAAATAATAAATAAATAAACTATTATATCACTATGAACAAAGTTTAGGATTATAAAGTATTAGTATATACAACTACTACAATTCAAACTTTATCAATTCATTCAAAAATTGAAATATAATTAAACAATTTGTCACCAGCCGGAAACAAAGTTTACATACCTAAAAATAAGAAAATCTCAATTTTTCAAAATTTATTAATCGCAATGATTTCAAATTTTGATCATATCCGAGTTTAACATATTAGAATCTAATTCTAAGAGCATGAAGCGTTTTTTCAATTTTTTCGATTTTTTAAGTCGAGTGGTTCAACTACCCCGTGGTTCAATTGACCCCCTTCTCCCCTGTGTAGTAGATAATTTTTTTTTACTTCATATATGATGAGATTTATTTCTGGTAATATTATAGATATTACGCGCCAAATTGACAATAATTAAACTCGACTTCTTTCGATTAATTTTGTCTTATTCATTAAAAAAGTTTTTTTTTTTTTTTTTTTTTTTCAAATATCTATAAATTTTTGAAAAATTGACTACTTATCATAATTTTTATGAAATTTTGAATTCTTAATGTACTTTTCACAAAAAAATAGATGCAAATTATTCAGCACAAAATTATTTTCATAAAAAATTTAAACATTTTCTTTTAATTCTTTACTATTGCAGAGTAATTTTTTTAATTGATCGAAAAAAAAATTTTATTTCACAAAACATCGTAAAAATTTTTGAGTTTGTGCAAAAGACTTGAGAACTTGAGAAGAAAAAATTAAAAATGGTTATCATCGAAAAAAAAAAAAAAAATACAACAACTTTAAATAAATTGTTTAATTTTTTGATTAAAGAAAAAAAAATTGTTATTTCGTCTATTTGTGTCGAACAAAAAAATAGCTAGTCTTGTAAGTAAATCTACGAGCAAGTCGGCAAAATCATATCAGTACGATAAACAAATGCGATAAATAAACAAAGCCCTTTGATACCTCAGACAGAAAAATGAAATGAAATGCATGAAGAACTGGACATTTACAACTTAGACGTTATTTATGGCGGGCAGTTTCCTGATTGCGGGCCTGGTACCTAGAACCTAAGAACTAAGCGCGGTCGAAAGGGCAAAGCAGGTTAGGTTGTAGAGACTGGGGCTCTCCGGAGAGTTAACTCGGGCTGTACTCTGAACTGGCTGGGCTGGTATTGTTGGTGTCTTAGGGCAAAGTTACCATGGCTGTAACTCTTAGAAAAGAGAAGAGAAGAGAGAGTGGTGGCCAACGCGGATGTCAGTGACCGGAGCGTGACCCCGGGATCATTGTACCACTGGCTTGGTGCTGTTATACCCAGACCCACTGTAGAACTACTATAGTGCCAACACTAACACTAATACTACGCTGAGTTGCTTCTCTTTCTTCATATTAAGTTTCATCTTCCCAACCTCAATCTCTTCCTATTCTTCTTCCTCTTCCTCTTTGTCTTTGTCTTTCTTTTCGTCCTCGTTCTCTAGTTTTCAGTTTACAATTTGCTCCATAGTATCGGGTTAGCTCCATCCTATCCAGCTGATCTGAAAAAACAACAGAAATTATGGATTAGCGACTTTCATTTGATAGCATTCGAATTTATATTTTGTAGATGGTGGTTTGTTATCAAGAACTCGTTAACGAATTAAAGTATCATAGAGATCAAGGAATTTATTCTTAGGAAATTTAATGCCCTATAAGAAATGTGTCTAATGATTTTTTGATAACTTGCTCTCTTTCAGAGTTATCCTAGGTCAATAATTAAAGACAAAATTGAAAATTTTCGAATTTTTGACTAGTTTATAGTTCTTTTTCTTCGCAAGGTCACAAAAAAAAAAAAAAAAAGAAAATCAAGGTCTTGGCCTTTAAGAAATTGAATTCTCTACAAAAAAAGTATCTTATTTTTTTTGATGAATCGCTTCCGCAAAAATGAATCTAGGTTAAAGATCGAAAGCAAAACCATAAATTTCTGAATTATTAAGGGCTGAAGCTTTTAAATTAGAAGTATTTCTTGCTCGAATAAAAATTAGAAATGAAAAAAATGCTAAACTGGGAGACGAGACTATGTAATTTATTTAAAAGATTGGGTGGAGAGCGCCCTCGAGCGTTTGAGGTTACGTCAGACTCAATTTAAATGCTCGGCATTGCTGAAATTGGTTCCAGTTGATCTCTAACCCCTGTTTCAACGTATGTACATATCTTCCTTTGTCTAACTTCAAGAACGTTCCTTCACTATAGTCTATTACATGACAATAGCTTGATGTTCTTATAATATTTTTAAATATTATGCTTTTTCTAGATATGAATTATTGTATCAATATTATTTTGTGATGAATAATCTTCGCGATTACACTTTTATTACATCTTACAGCGATCTTGCGACAATTTTATATAACGCAATTAATTGTTTCTTTCTAAAAGACGGTATGAAGTAAAAATTTGGACCCTCGAAATTTCATCTTACGGCAATTTCAATCAGCTTTTTAGTTTTTGCTTTAAATTATATGTATTTCGAGGCCAAAAAACTTTTATAAACTTCATTTTAACATTCCATCTTACAGCGTAACATATAACGGCAAATTTTTATAAACTTTTCGCCAGTTGTTTATTTACAGGGTCCATCTTACAGCAACAAGTAAATCATACCACCTCTGAATATTAAAAAAAAAATCTACTAAATCAACGTCCAAAGTTAACACCAATAAAATGAAAGTCAAATCGCCTTAGAATAATTTATTTGAAACAGAAAAGTAAAGTGTTTAGCTATAAGTTAGACAATCAATTTCCATTATATATTACACGTGTAAAAAGAAACTAATAAAACAAAAAAAAAGTTTCAAACATGAGTCCAGAGTTATATGTAGTCGGAATAAAGAAACTCAAATACACTGTATAGTAGGGTTCTTTGAAGTAACGGTTTTATTGCGTCATTTTGAAATAAAGTATTCAATGTACACAAAGACGATATTAAAAAAAGTGACTTTTTAAAGCGATACTTATATTTATTAGATAACTTGCCAACTGTATGATATATACGACCAGCTTCCAATCATTTCATCGCTTAATATTAATCCACTATAATCATTAAAATATCGCGTTTTATTATGGTAAAAAACGTTTAAGAGGTAAAATAACTCGTTAATTAAATCATTATACCCGTAGGAGGCGTTGCCGGAAACCGGTCGTTCGCGTGCCTCGCATCTTTCTTACCATATTCTTCTTATAGTATCTTTCTTCATTACATGACATCTTTTACCAATTACATGGTAAAAAATTCGGAAATTGGATATTTTTTAATCGATTTAATCACTCTGGAGTGAAATTCACTCCAAGAACGATTAATATTATTAATAAAAAAAGTCCTAAGATTTACTCCGTACCCACAGTGTTTTATCCTCTTCACTACCGATTTTTCATCAATTACATCCATAAATTATCCAAAATTTTATTTCAAGACTGGGCCCATAACCTGTCCAAGCAAATTTTTCTCTCAACCAACAAATTTATCACAAAAATGAAAACTTCGCACCCCACATTTGCAATTTTCATGAAATCTACCACAAATTTTTTTTCCGAATTTAAAAATAAAGGTGTGGTTTGTCATGACATATTATACGTTTCCGACAGACTTCAGCCTGTATTTATTTTATTACATACACAAATATATATATTTATTTATTTTACCTCTTTTTAATTTAACAAACAAGCGGATGTGTCAGAGCTCGGGTTTTTGTGGTTAGGAAATAATACTGTACGATGACTACCTCCATACATATATATTCAGTTGCCGAGTCAGGTTGAATGTACTTTGGGCGCGTTCGAGGGTTAAAGTGGAACAAAGCGACACGCGTCCAAGGCACGTCCTTTGTCAGTCTCCACGTGTGTCAGCGAGCACGGGAATCAATAGTCCCTAGTGATTCTCTCATGTTTAGAGATGCGATCTACACTATATCAGTATAATGGTGGTGAAGTCACTGAGTCACAGACATAGAGACATAGACGCAGACAAAGTAATAGATTACAGAGTAGTGAGTAGCATGGAGCTAAATATAAATTGTGCACTACTCAACACCAGGATTGACGTCTCTAGTGTCACTGATGTCATTGGTGGTATCTAGTGTCATCTGGTTGGTTTCAAAAAACGAAGTTTTGCTTTACTTTGAACGCGCTTGACGTTTTACTGCTGATTTATTCATAAACAATATTTATACTTTCACTATTCACTGTTTGTTGTTTGCAATTTAGTAGCGAGTTCGACCGGAGAATCTAAAACTAGGAACAATCAGTGATGCTTATGATTGTGGCGATATCACTAATTTCACGCTCGTACTCACTCGTTTGTCGATTGTCAATTGTCGTTAGTCATTGGTCGGTGTGCCTTGTGTACCCGCTACACCCCCGGACTCCCCATCAGGATCCCCTACTAGGACTCCTGCCCCTCCTCCAGCTTGAAGCCGGCAAGTCCTTCAATCCTCACAAAGACCGGTCTTGTGTAAACACACGCACGTGACGTCCGCACGGTTAAACTGTTTTGCTTCCACGCTTGTTAGCGTTTGCGATTCTATTCTGCCAAAGTCACTGGTAATTTGTTGTATATTGCGTTGAAGTTTATGTTTAACAGCGTATGCTCAATGTTCGGTTCTGGTGATCCAGGAATAGTGTCATGTGTAATGTGTGTCAAAATGGTGATACTGATACTGATTGTGAGGATGTTGATGAGTTGAAGATTTGTCGAAATCATTATAGAACATCAGAAGTGATGATGGAGATTGGACGGATTGAGTTGATTCGAAGAATTTAGAAGGAAGATCAAATTAAGATAAGATTGGAAGCTATGAAATGTCGGAGCTTTTCTGCATGGAAGGGTATGCAGACTGGAATTCGAAGAATGCTAATTCATTAGATTTTTAAAGCTAGATGATAGAAATCAATGAAGCTCTACTGGTTTTATGAGTTGAATTTTTGGAATAAAGAAAATATGACACCTATAAAAAGTGATAATATGCATTCTAACAAGTTAGAAGAAGGAAAATCAATTTTTGATTCAAAAATTCTTAGTGTCTTTAGCAAGGTATGTATTTTTAAGAAAACGATGACTTCTGATGATGTTAATAAAATTTTAAAGAAAAAATGGATGAAACAGTGAATTGCATTTAACTACTATTAAAATTTCAATTAAAAAGAATCTAAATCTAAAATCACGAAACCAATACGAATTTCAGTAAAGGTTCCAAAAGTAAATCTCCAAAATGATGCAAAGTATGTTCTTTGTAATACATAAAAGTCAAGCTTAAATCAATTTCCATCAGTCCAGGTTGTGCTTTAATGCTCATCTTAATGCTCATCGGGTAGATATAAAGCAACACTAGCTACTAGTGATCCTAAAGAGTAGCCAAAGCTGGCCCGTGTTCTTTTGATGGAACTCAAAGGACCGTGAGATATTTAACCACCGCGAGCGTCTAGGCTTTTGGGAATTTATCCGCTTGGGGTCATCAAAGGTTAGAGTATCGATACCATCCCAGCCCACTGGAAAGACGATAAAAAACATTATAATAAAAAAAAAAGTATCGCCACCAACAACAATGAACTAAAGTCCTTTGTTAGATAAAATCGTGGAATTTATGCTAAACATTTGTCTTTCTGTGTCATCTTGTCAACGGTCTGTATCTGGGTATTGACTGAAAATATAATAGTGTTGTGCGATTGTTACTGTGGATTTATATTTTAGTGAAGTATACGTTTTATTTCGGGTGTTTCCGTTTTGATCAGGAGCTTTCGGATGGCTTTGTCATTGAGAGGAAGCAAGCAATGGTGTAGCACGAATTGAAATTGTCGAGAAATAATGCTGGGAGTGGTTTTACCCGATTGGTGGCTGGTGCATTCAAGATTGAGCATCCAGAGACAAAAAATGTTTTAAATGAAATACCGATGGAATTGGAGGTGGAGAATAACGTTCAAAAATATTCAATGGATTTGGATTGGATTTATTTCATTTTGTAGCTCAGTTCTAAAAGGATTCTTTTGGACTATAATAAAGCCACATTGATTAAACTTGATAACCGGTATTATGATACACGCTAAATAAAAGTGACAAGCTGGAAGTAATTGATAGCGATCGACTATTCGGTACTTCTATTCATCTACTGCTTTATAATTTTGAGTTGATTAGTTTATTGTTTAAATGAATACCTCTAATTAAAATTCGTACCACTTTAACTAACGCCTTCAAATCATGTGTGGGAAGACTTTGCTTTTGATTACACAAAAGATTCTTATTGATCTTCCATGAGATGATGATAATAATGATTATGATGATGATGATGATGATGATGATGATGATGATGATGATGATGATGATGATGATGATGATGATGATGATGATGATGATGATGATGATTACAATTATTAAAACAACAATGCGACTGAAAAATACTCTTAAAGTTGACTCGTCGCATTAAATAGTTGATTGCTGTTTGAAACAGCGGAAAAAGGAAAACCGCGTGTGGAAGTTAAATCAGCATGGAGACCTAGAGATCCAGCAGTAGTCAGCCCAGAAAAAGGTACAGATACCAGAGCAGACTCTGCAGACTGGAGAGCGAAATTCGTTGAGGCAACGAAATTATTTTAATTGCAGACTACAGCATGAGTCGAGTCCAGTGATCTCTCGAGGGCTGACCCACCCGTAACATTTCAGAATTTCTTTATTTCGTCTCCTCTAAAAGCACTCGTCGACAAATGACAAAACTTTTCGAGCACGAGAACGAGACAATGTGATGAAAAAGAGAATTATCCGAGCAGTGGTGCTGAGCAAGACAGATAAAAGATACATAATAAAATCAGGCTGTGATCATCATGATGATCTTGCTCACGTTGGAGTTGTCGGAATCTACGATCGGGCCAAACTATCTGAATTTTTAGGCCAACAGTGTCTAGATCCGAGATAACCTTAGCTTAAGAAATAAAGGTTTTACGATGCCAGAGCTTCTTTTTTATGTATACCAGTTTGAGTCTGCTCTGGGTTCTTTGTCCTCCACCAAATCTAACATCCAAGCGAGCATATATTTTACAGTATAACTGCGCAATAACAGTAGTAGTAAGAGCAAGCGGAAGACGAAGATCAAGAAAATGGAGAGGAAGAACTTTTAAGAGAAAGCAAAACCCAAAGCAACCAACTCTGATGGAACCAAATAGAGTAGGCCAACTAACACTCACTCTTGGAGTCTGGATTTTCTCACGTTAGTATCTTTGGTTGATACTTCCCATATGTCTGTGAGCTGAGATAGCAAACATAAACGAGGCAAAACACATTTATGTATATTATAAGTACGTCGAAATGGAGAAGATCGGGGATTGGGCGCCAGTGTATAAGTATGAGCACTCCTTCTACTCCTAGAGTGTGCACGTGATATGACTGCAGCATCAAACGGCGATGTTGAGAGGTATAAGCCTGAGCTAGGGTTTACGTACTTTCCGTCTTCATGCACCGATTATTCCGACCACGGTTGCTTTCTTATCATCTTTACTCCGAGACTTTCATCTAGATATTAAAAACACTATTTTTATTTCTGGTAGAATAAAAGTAACCAGAAAAGAAATGCCAAGAGTTCATTCCGGGGATTGTTAACACAAATTGATTAGAAAGCTTCTCCAATTTTGCAGTTACAAGAAAGGATAGCATGATAATAAGATTAGTCAAGAATGATTCATAGCTTGGCAGACGGGGAACCTTAAAGTGGGTCATAAGACACCCATAAAGTGGGTAGTTTTCCGGGATATCACCGATGAAATAGGGTATGCCACTTGGAGGACGCATAATGCATTGGATTGACGTGTTTGTGGGCGGCAGACTGCTAAAGGCGAGTGTCTATTCCTCGGAGACTAAAGACTGGGTTTTAATACGATCAGGATCGTAACCCATCGTGCCAACGAGTCTCGTAAAATGATGAGGATAGTTTACCCGAGTGCTCCCGGTGGTTCCAAGACGAGGACGTTGATCTGAGAACTAGAGTCTGGATTCTAGCAGTTACTGCGTCTGATGGTTCATCTCGTCTAGTGCGTGTCCTTGTTTGTCATTGGTGAGCGGGTGTGTGGTAGGAAGATGCCAAGTGGATCGATCCTCACGTCCAGCCAAACTTCCGCAATTTGCCGTACGTAAACGGGAGTTTTGAAATAGCTATAAACCAATCCTGGCAACTGGTGCTGAAAATACAAAATACGGCTAACTCGTCAATTACAGACGGCTTTGCATCACCACTAACTTACGGCTACTGTCCACGAGGTTGCATGTCCAACTATTTAGCAACTAATTTGTCCAACGGCTTGTTTTATTGATGGTTATGTTGATATAGCTACTGTTGGTCACCAACTACCAGCAGTTGTTCGTGCTTGTGGAGTCAACTGATGAGGATTTAAAATAGGTTCTTTGGAGCCAGCGGTGGTATGCAAAAAAAAAAAAAAAACGTCATCTGGTTGACTACCCGCGAGGCGGGAAGTTGAACTCAATGTAATTGTTTGGGGTGGAATGAAATAAAAAAGCTGAAGAGAAAAGAGGTCGTGTTGGATTCAACCGGACGAATTCCCTGGTGCGATTTTGTGCCAGTTCCAAGTATCGGCGTTCACGCGGAGCCCGTGGGAATCTAACTAGGAACACTCACACGCAGAAATCGAGGGGCCTATCGATACGGACAGCCGGAGTAATTCGTGTAGGTGGGTGTAAAGTAAAAAAGGAACGAAAATAGCAACAGGGAAAATATAACACGGAGCTGAATGTGGACGTGAATGTTGGTCTCCATAAGGGTGTGAGTTATGTAAATGTATGTATGCATACACAGAAGAGCTGACGTGTTCACTCGAATGGGGAAAAACGATTCTGGACGTTTTTTTTATTTCACTCGGTCCTTTTTTTTGTTTTTATTTTTAAAATGTACAGAGGTTGAAAAATTATACTGCAAAAAGGAAAACATTTTGCGTCAGCGGTTACTTTGACAAGTGAAAAATTAATTGGTCATATGTATAAAATACAGATGTAGAAAAATATATAAAAAATGTGTTGTGTTTTTGTTGTTTGTTCAAAAGTATGCGGTATGAAAAAAAAAAAAAAAAAAAAAAAAAAGAGATAGAAATAATGACAGGAGTGTCATGATCTAAAAAGGAATATCCGAATAACGAGGAAGGAGGAACAAGCGGATTCCTGAAATTATAATAAAAGTGGGCTCACATCTGGCACAAAACCAACCAGCCTCGAAATTAAAAAAAGGTAATGAAGGAAGAGAGAAAGGTTGTCCAGCAAAATAACTGAAGAGAATGAGGAGTATAAGCAGAAGTGCATGAAAAGTGTGGAGTCGAGGAAGAGAGCGTCATGAAAAATCTCCAGTGTCCTAATTTTTAAGGTGGTTTTTCTCACAGTTACAAGAGCTTTTCATCGGATAGGTAGATGTTGAAGCAGAAACAGAGGCTGAGTAGAAGGAAATAAGAGCACTGGGAGGCTCCGGGGCTCGTGGGAATCGAGGCTTTTTATCGGTCACGAAGACCAGGCAGGCCTGAAGGGGTGGCTTGGGGAGACACGTAGAGCATGACTGAGCAGAGCTTTACACTGCTTCGGATTTTTATCAGTGTAAGTAGTCTATAGATGTGTATATAGTATACATCCAGTCACCCACTCATTGTAGCTCTCTGACTTCGGGTCGTGTCCTCGTCCCTTCACTGTACAACCCCTCGACAGAATCCCACTCCAGCCTGGTATTAGTTTCTGGAAGCGACGTTGCCGGGTAAAAAAACTACCAAAACTTCTGAGGGACACGTTTGGAATGTGTCCGCTGGCTGGAACAGTTACCGCTCGAGAAGTATCTAGTTTTGTTATAAGAAAACTCTTCTCTGGACACGGAAATCTGTTGTCTGGATTGTTTTTACTTCAGTTGGTTTATTTTTTATCAACAAGACCCACCAACTCCACAAGACGAGGAATAATAGGAAACAAGGAAGAGACCAGACAGTTTTCTGCATCGCTGAAGCATCCTTCACCAACAAATCCAAGTGTCCATTGGATTTCACTCTGTGAACTTGTATATTTCGATTCTCTTTCTTCACTGATCCTTGTCCGAAAAGCTCCTGATTCCAGATCGGTGAGAAAGGAATGGAAGCCATAGCTTGAATTTGCCCCGAGAGACGAGTTTCACGGTCCGAAAATGGTTTCCTAGAAAAGAATGACATGTCCCACCGGAAAGCTTGCGGTATCGCCACTCACTGAACTAGACCTTAGACCGGGTCTGGTTGTTGCTTTGTCAACTCTCAGTTTATTGCTGTTAGCGTTGACATCATCAGACTCCAGACTGGACATTGGAAGAATACCCTGGAGATTTGATGGGTATCCTTTCATCGGCTTTCAGGACCCGGAAGTACATTAGAACCGGATGTTAGTTCTACCTTGGCTTCCATTGAATCGACGGAAGCTTTCACACTCGGTGTCCTTTTTCCCCAGACCGATGATTGATCGTCCTGGGTATCTAATCCGACTGCCCTTTTTTGCTTTCATTCATGCGGATATGTCCGTCAGGGTTATCATCAATCATCGATAAAATTACTATTTTGACTGATAATTTTGGTAGACGCTAAAAATACCACGCAACAAATAACGATTGCTACACAATTTCCTTTTTGCAAACACCTCCCTCACTAGAAACTTATACTTCGGGTCGATTATCTCACCCGTTCGAAATTCAAACCCCCGAAGTGTCTACTTCTCAAACTTGGTCCTTACCTACTTCTCATTCTCCGGGAACTTTTCACTGTACTTTTCATCCCCGTCAGATAAGCAAGAGTTGTAGCTTCACTCGTATAACGATTTATTTTTCTTCGAAATCACTAATCGGACTGGTACATCCTTGAGTAAGTTATCTTCCATTTGTTTGTTCCTTTTGATCTAAAAACAAAACTTTTAGTGACTAAAAGCAAGTGCACGTCGTTTAATAGAGATGCATGGCCGAACTTCTTTGGTAAAGCTCAGCCACTCATAAAATATTTGATCGCCGTTAAATCAAGTTTCGTAGATGCGATGTTAATTTAAATGCACTGTAGCCCTTTAACTCTCACCCTATTTAGGTCACATATAGCTCCAGGTGCTTTTTTCAAGTGCTCTCTACGTAGTCCAATAGCATATTAACATCCACTTTTTTCGCATCATCAGCAGCTCTTCCATTAATAGCTCCCGGAGATCAAACACTCTGCTGTTTGAGTGTTGGAGTCAATTCGCGAAACTTGATTCAATTATTAGTTCAGAGGACCGTCACCAAGTTTCTCTTGGCTGGCTTCGAATACACTCGGCTAGTTCCAGTGTTTGTGTTTGCTTGAGAAAGTGTTGTTAAAGCCATCACTAAAATGGACTGTTGGTCCTGACGGAACATCCCCGCATTTGCTGATGAAACCACTCGTTAATACTGTAAATAACAAACTCGAGAAACCGTAAGCGGCTAAAAATAATCCCCTGTTTTCTGGTTCTCTGGGTAAGTTCATCAACTCGGGAGTTTACTGGGTTAGACAAGGTGTATAGCTGAGTGACGTTGGG
This sequence comes from Cotesia glomerata, assembly GCF_020080835.1. Classification (NCBI taxonomy): domain Eukaryota; kingdom Metazoa; phylum Arthropoda; class Insecta; order Hymenoptera; family Braconidae; genus Cotesia; species Cotesia glomerata. The sequence continues at coordinate 22,233,729 of NC_058164.1, forward strand.
GTAGCTAGCTATTGGCATTACTTAAACAAGCATTACAACTCTTCTTGTTGTTAAATTCTTCTGATTCTGGTTGAAGCACACTGCAGAGGAAACGCCGGTTGTTTGCCAACCGTTTAGTTAAGTAGCCGCAAGAGCCAGAGCCGGAGCCGAAGCAGTGAGCAAGAGCAGAGTAGTCTTTTGTTTAGAGTTTTAAAATGAAGAAAGAGTTGCATTGTGCCTGAAGTATAACTCTAGGCTATGTGTGAGCTACTTAACAAATTCAAACAACTTTTTTCGCGTAGGACCGAAGAGGAGGATTAATAGATGTACGTTAAACGGGGTTCTTGTTAACCCAGCACTCGATACAAAGACTAAGGGAGTTATTTACTTTTTTGTCGGTTTTGGTCTTGTTCTGGGTGTTGGGAATCAAATGAGAGAGATCGAGCAGAAGTACCCACGCCGGCTGAAGAATAGATGAATGAGAAAGAGAAAAAGAGTCTCGAGTGGCTGGTAATCCCAGCGGACGCTTCACTCTCTCTGTGTGGTAGTCTATGGATGTGTGTGAGCCTCTCTATAGGGCTAGATTGTTGATGGTTGGTTGGATGTGATGCTACGATGCTGTGAAGAAGATCAAGAGAACAGTACCAAGGAGCCAACATCGACATAACACTATGCCGGTCTTTATCCTTCCTCTGCTTCCAATCTCGTTTTGTTACTGCCAGACATGCCTCTTGTCTCTTCTCTTAAATCTTCCGTTTGCGCCATTTTTCATAGATTCTACCTACCGATCTCAAGTAGATACTTTTTCTTTGAAATTGAAAGGAAGGGTGGACTGACTTCCAGGAATTTTTGATTATAGTTTCTTTGATCAACGCTGGATTTATTCCTTTGATTAAATTATTTCGAGCGTCCACGGTTTCCGTTCGATACCTTCGACTTCTTTAATTAAATTTTTGGCGAGTTTAGATGTAAGCATTGAGGAGAAGTTCTTGGCCTTGATGATTTACAAATTGGAATAATTGATTTTTGATCACATAAAAATAAAATACCAAAAGGTTCAAATTTCTCGATCCAAGTAGTTCAACTTTCAATCAATATCCGCAAAAGGATTAGAGCCAATAAAAAAAGTCATAAAATCTCCAATTCTGTTTATAGATACACAGTTCAATTTTATGACAGTTCTACCATTAAAAATTGTATATTTCCTCGTGAATGTTTATTGAGCGAAGACAAAACCTTAAAGGAAGGAAGCAGTCGTAAAACAAAGAAGAGGAAGATGAAATAAAATAAAATGAAATGAAATAAAATAAAAAATAAAACGGAGATTCTTGGAGCAGCAAACTGTCGATTGACTAAAAAGACACAAGGGGAATTGAATGAAAGATTTCATACCTAAAACATATGACGCACCATTAAACACACCTTCTGCGCTTCACGAATGCCAATAAACCTCATCGCATGTATATATCACCGATATTTATGTATAAAGTCACTTTTTATGAAGGCTGGAATACGGCTTTGCCGACGGATTGCAAGAGCAAGTGAGCTAAAGTGATGTCTGTAAGGTATTAAAGTAATCTCTCGTTTGAAGATGAAGACTTACTGTGCAATAATAATCTAATGATAGTTTGATGACAACGCCCTGCATTACAACTTCTTTAGTTATTACTTATAACTTTAGCTTCAGCCTTGCTTCGGGTATTATCAGCCTCGGAATTATGATAATTTCTATTATTATTATCATTATCATTAGTTTAAGACTGAGATTATACTTTCTCCAGTGTTAGCTAGAGTCTTCAGAAAACCCGTTACCAGGCTTCCCTCTTTATTATCGCTGGGTCATTAGAGATGGATTGTACCCAAAAAGTTTGATATGCGGGGTAAACACAGCGGATGCTAGTTTTAGATTTTTCGAGTGATTTTTGACAGCTTAGTTATTAATCATCACTTTGGGGGTTTATTAAATTAACAAAAGCATGATTGTGCTAACGAAAATATTATCAAGAGTTAAAACTTCCAGATGCTCTGTTGGGAATTGTAAGCTCTTATTCGCCCGGAGGTTACGCAACTCTTGGCAGCCTATGCCATAAAATATTTATTACGCGGTTATGTGTGTACGTGTGTATATATACTGTTGTTTGTTGTGTGAGATCTCGGTCAATTTAAATACATGCACCCACGCAACTAGTATATAGCACACGCATATTTATCTTAAGAGATCACGTCCATACCAATACAATCACCGGAGCGTACCGAGTTACGTACAATTATTATCATTATTGCTGTACATAAAATACATTAGATGTATTACAGTATGACGTGACTTTTATTGCTTCCATAATGCATCATGTTATAGAGTGCTTTTTTAAATCTATTTCTCAGTCGCTCTTTGTCCTTGTGAACATTAAGGCATACGTGAATAATGAGCGGGCGCCGTCCGCCGCAAGAAAGGGAACCAAATCTCGAGAAGAAAAAGAAAAATGAATGAAGAGGAGGAGAAAAAAAAAGCGAATCGCTGCTGACGGGCGAATTAAAAGAGGAAAAAGATCGGGAACGGCAAAATCGGGAAAGAGCAAAGCAAAAAAATTACAAGGGAAGAGGCACGTGAAAGACAGGAGATTTTATTCCCAATGGAAAGTAGATCCGGCTTTAAATTCAATTAAAATATTCTCAGCTATGAATTCCCGGCTTTTATTTTTTAAAACTTGTAAAGATTTTCTCGCTAAATTATTTCACTGAAAGATAAGAGGATTTTTGAGGAGTATTGTTGCTATTTTTAGTTAATAGTTACGTATAATGCTTAGAAATTTTTTTTATTCCATTTTTGTAATGTATAGTTGGTAATAGATATTTAAGTATATGCAAAGAAAATTAAATATCAATTAGACAAATATTTAGAAAGTTGTACGGATATTTTTAATATCTAGTTTTATATTAATTAATCAATTGAAAAGTGTCTTTAAAAAAATATTCAAAAATTGCTACATTAGTGTTACTAAGTGCCTACAACCCGTTAAAAATCGGTTGACTTTGGGGAAGATTGTATAAACAATTTGAAAAATGAAAAAAAATTCAAAGCTTCAAAAAATTCGATGGTTGGTTTATGATAGTAACTCACTAAGAATGCAGAAGTTCTAATTGATAACATTTATTGCGTCAGTAACTGCACCCATTACTTTTTTCCGAAGTTTTGTTAATTCAAAGGAATTTTATTCTAAAATTTAAAGTTTAAGTTGATGATTTGAATAAAAATTCATGGAAACTAAGCTTTTGGGCTACTTTGTCTGAAAGAATGAATTTTTTATAGCTCGTCACACAAGACACTCAAGAAAAAAGAACTGAATACAATCGTAAGTACTGTCGTAAACAGCGACTGGAAACAGAAAATAGTAAAAAATTTTCCTGGGAAAATGCGTGTACTTTCAATGATCTCTTTGTCCTGAAGCGTATCTCACACAGTTTCTGACAATCCTTTGTCCTGAGCCTCTAGCAGTTCTCTCTTTCCCACTCCCGTCTTCGCACTTTGCCGAGATGTCTATTTTGCACAAAGAGACCGTGATACAGTAGCTGCCTCGAAACGGCTTCACATTTTTCTTATCGGGACCTCTTTGAAAATATAAAAAAAAAGCCAAAAACAAATAAAAATAATTCTGGAAAAAACAAAAGATAAATAGAAATAGAAGAAAAAACTATTGCCTTTGAATAAAATTATCGGAGGTTCGGGGATGCCACCGGTAGTGGGCGGGTGGATATGTATGTAGATGTATCATACACAAAAGAATTGAAGTGTAGAAGGGAAGGGGAAGGGAAATTGTGAAATGCGACAGAATATCTGCAGGCAATGTCGCACGGGACATGCTGAAATATACATTTATAAAACGGAAACGAACGGTTCATACATGTTACGCATTTACGCCGTGTGCTATGTATACCTATGTATACTGCCAGATATATAAATGAGAATCCTCTAGTGAATACGCAAATTCGTAGTGTCGCAAGCGCTTGGTATGATTCAGGATTATATTATTAATATATAATCCCATCGCGCATATCCGGGAATATTATTTATCTTAAATGCGTACTATTTATTAATTTCAATAAATTTTCATTAAATTTATGTACATAATATATCGTGGTGACTATTTATTTAATTGACAGAATCTCATTGGCTTTTATTAATTTTTTATGTTAGATGTCGCGACTATTTTTGAGAGTATGGCTGTATTCAATCAATTTACATACAAATCACTGAATTTAAAGACTGATTTAACTTATCCGATAAACTAATCTTCAAAAAAAAAATTTCTCACTTATGAAATTGACTTTTTTATGATCAACAAAAAAATAAAATCGTTCATTTTTAAAATTCATATATACTGCGACCTAGATGATGGAAAGCTGCGTGAAATGAACCCCTACAACCCCTATCAAATTTCACTCCTTCATAGCATTAACGGCATTAATATTTTATTAATCAATTAATCAAAAATCGACCTACGGCGAATCAAGACGGGCGACGAATCATATCACGCGAATTTAAAAAGCTTTTCAACAATGCAACTGATTCTGTGATAAAATAATTTTTTGCAGAAAAATTTTGATAAAATATTATTTTTTTCTCGTCACTGTTCCGCTAAGCTGAAAATAAAGCATCATAAAAACTACAACTTCTACTAATTAGGTTACACAGTGAAAAAAAAGCTTTGGGGTCAATTTTCTCTGTATGAAAAACAAAGTTAACATTATTTAGTACTAATGTTACATTTATTTATGAAAGCAACCAAAGCTCATATTTCTCGTGATATTTATTTTGAACAAAAGCTTATAATGAAATAACACAATGCATCATTTTATTGTGTTAATTTTAGGATTTCGTTTTATTTAAAACAAATATACCTGTATCACGGAATATTAAAACAGAAAAGCGCGGAAATTATTTCCTGGGAGTGGATGCTGGATAAAATGGATAACTAACAAAAGCTACAAATGGCCGCGTCGGGTATAAAGAAAATAAAATCGTGCAAGAGGATCATAATGTTTTGATAACGATGAAATAAAAAAAGTTATGATAACAATAACCATACTAAAATCTATCATCCAATATTATTAATAACAATAATAATAATCATATAACAAGAACTAACAAATTAAATGGTTAAAATGTTTAAATTATTTATAAAGCTCTCGCGATTTCAATAAATTTGGACGTATCGTTGATTACGGTAAGGGTGGTAATTCTATTTTTGAAATGGCGAGTGATTGAATATCTTGTTACCGGTGATGCGATGATGATGAATGGCGTTGTGTGGGAATAATAATTTTCGCACAAAGTACCCGTATATTGTGTGTCTAACGCACGTAAAACACATGAGAAGAGAATTATTGGGTTGATGGTAAATATGAGGAGAAATATTATAGAGGGTCAAGCGCTGGACCCTCGTGTATCGGTTTACCGAGCTGACATTATCAGACTGCCTGTAAAAACTTCTATTGTTATTTCTCACAAACTTGTTCATTACTTTAATAAAAAGCGCTTTATCGTCTGAATTGAAAAACAAAAACAAAAATTTCTTGATCACCCTCGAAATATTAATAACTACACTGCGCGTCTACTTTACCGGCATGCGAAGCTGCGCGCCAGGTCTGCACAGTTAAAGCGTAACGGATTATATCCACTTACTATGTTTAATAATCGTTTGGTCGTTTTAAAATTTTGATTTATATTTAAATAACTTTTTGATTAAAATAAATGTTTTATTTGACTAGTGTCCATTAGCCCAGATTGAGTAAAAAGTAAATAAATTTATTATATGAAATTTAGTAACTCACCATGAATTGACGCGGCACATTGAAGCGTATCCTGAAAAACAAAACATACAAATTATTATTTTGGATAAAAAATTACCTCACATTTGATAGAAGTTAAAAGTGACAAATATATAAACATATAAATATAAATATAAATATTTAGTTTCATTTTTATGAATATATGCCAGCGCAACATGTTATATAAGCACTTTATTCTCTCCGTAATCAAAATGTATATAAAAGTGACACACGCTCTCTCGCCGAGATGAATATTTATATTTTTATTTCCACATTATTTGAATAAATACCGACAACTCTTTTTTTAATTTTTGTTCCGCATGAGTTTTTTTTTTTTTATTAGATTCAGGTTTAATCTATCTAAATTTTTATTAACTTTATGCGCATAAATTTATGAGTATTACATCCATTGTCTATCTTTATATCCCATTCATCTGGTAAATTACCCGACAAATTTAATAAACGTACGCCGGTTTTTAAAGCCCTTAATATTGTTTGGGTGGAAATTAATTTAACCCACGTAAAAAGAATTACAAACTGTTATTAATTTACTCTTGATTTTGATATTCTTTCAGCAATTTTTTGTTGATAGTATGTGTGTGTATAGCGACATAGTTCCAAAGCGGCGTGGTTGATAAAAGACGGTACCGTCTGGACGTGACATTACCGACTGTCGATCCAAGTTAGAATGACAATACTATGTTATATATGAAAATCAAGACTAAATTTTTAAAGACAAAAATTATGTATCGATATTTCAGAAAATTTTTTCACGGTAAAGTATATCATAAACGCATGCGTTTTCGAGTAATCAGTGATTTTTCGGATTAGTTCTCTCAAAAAAAAATGCGAAGTGTGTTTTTTCGTAAATTTCAAAGTAATATTTGCCTTTGTTCAGATAAACATGTAATTGGCATTGTAAACAGAGGAATATGAATCTATTTGGCAATAAATGTGTATTGTGATGGTAACAACTGATACGGAACAAACAGAAACAAGCTAAACAGTGGAAAGGGCAGAGAAAATGAATGATTTATGAAAACAAAGGAAAACAGGAATCCTCAAATTTTCTTTGACCCAACAATTATTGTTAGCGTTGTAGTATTGTGGGTGTGTGGGAGAATAAAGCGAGAGCTTAGTAGTAGAGTACAGCATCATTTGCAGCAGGTGGTAGTTTGTATTCGATGAAGCCAGTCTCGGTAAAACGGATTTGCATACTCTCAATGCATATGCATGGTAAACTTGACCAATCAGAGTTGTGGAACAAGCATGGATGTTGGATGTTACGTTTCGGATTCTACTGTCTATCTGCATTCACCATGTATGCATTCATATATTTACACATATACATATATTTAACTAATAGTTAGAATTTGGCGAGGACTGCTCTGCCTCGGGGATCTACCCTGAATAACTGTGTAAAGTGTCATAAAGTGTCAAAGTGTGCAAGTGTCAATGTGTAGGTGTTTAATACCATGCCAGAAGTGATAGGTTCAATTTAGAAGGGATGACATCATAGACGCGTTAATAACCAATCGAGAAGCGTCGTGTCGTCATTGGTGGTACCCAAAAACGCTGGGATAAATTTATACGATAAATGAATCACCGATAATCTGAAATTGCGCATCAAAATTCTCAGTTTAATATGAGTCAAGGTTTTCGTTTTATCGCTATTGGGTATATTTATGGGAATTGTGGTTCAATTAACGATTTAAATTGATGGTTAGAATCTTCTATACGATATTCCATTATTTTTAATTTTTTAGTTAAAATTTTGAGTGTTTAAAACTTTTTGGTTTACTTTTTAATCCATCTGAAAAATCATACAAAAAATAGAATAAACAAGCTTCATAAAAATCTAACAACAATTATCTGAGTTATTGTAAGTGTAGTCCTTCCCTCTACCAAAATCTGACCCTTACCTAAAGGAATCACACGAAGCAGTTCCGTAAGCGCACAATACTGTTAAATAAAACTAAAGCGTCATCGATAAAAGCCGAATGAAGTTAGCGTGTAAAAGCTCGAGTTACCACAATCTATAAATTTATATTTTATGTGCGAAATTCATAATGTTAACCAGCAAGTAACTTCTTTTATAAGATTTACGTTATGTGTTCATCATATCTTGCCATATATAACATGAGACACTTAATCTACTTTTATCGCGGTAAGAGTACAAAGTTTTAGAGGAACGGCAAAGAGTCCCGCGGTACTAGAACCCGTGCAAGCTTCTGCACTAGTTTCTGCCCCAGCTTTGTTCTGTGTGTTATACTCAGCAACAAAGTACATTTATTTGAGTTCACTCGATGAAAGTTAGTTGAAAGCTGGATGAGTTAGTTTCACGTTTTTTTTTACCTTCTTTTTTTCATTATAGCAGTTTTTAAAAAGACAAAAAGAACTGGAGTTAAAAAGGACGACAGCCAACGGGCATCAAACCGCAGGCTGACCACCTGTGCTAGGATTTACTTTTCTCGGTTCTCTCTCACCCCCATTTATTATTTTTTTAAATCTATTTTGCCGACGGTCCTTTTTCGTTTTACAACTAGCAGCTTTCTGTTCTCCGTTAGTTCTTTAGTCTTTAGAGCTGACAGTCCTGCATTCGCCGGCTGCCTTGGCCGAGTTTCGTGGTCGCAACCTTCCGTCTCAGCTCGCTCCTTCCTGTTTTTTTCTCGCTGAGAGTATCAAACCAACGATCCGTGTCTTTTAAATTATCAAAGCACCTGCCGGTAACAGGTGATACCGTTCGGTCCCAAGTTTATCTAATTTCGCTGCCACGTGCCGCTATACTCTATTCATTTCAGTTACTATACTCACTGACGTTTAATGCCTTTTTTATTTATGCGGATAAGGATAAAGAAGTGCCGGTTTATTCACCAAATACGTAAAAATTCTATTCAAATGTTACTGATTTTCAGATACTATTATACATCTAATTCAAGCTTAAATTTTTATATTCTTTATAATGAATATCTCAGAAATTTAAAACCACAAAATTCTTGCTAAATTTCTCGAAATCAATCTGAATTTAGTAAAATATCTCGAACTCCACTCGTTTAACCCTAGAATGGTCAACGTATGAGCGTGACACCGCGCTCAATTATATTTTTTTTGTTACATCGTCAATATTTACTAGAATTATTAAAAAAAATTTGACTTTTTTCTTTGAACATTTTAGAATATGTTAATAATTTTTTCAAACATCTTCGAAAACGTTAAATTGCTGGAAAAAAATTTCTTAAAAAAATTTGTGGCAATTCGCGGGGCTTTCCTCATCGCTTGACCAGAGTCGTAAGTAGTTTTTTGTCCGCGGTGTTGCCGAAAACACCTCTAGTCTCTGCCTGTCAAACGTGTATGAACTGGGAGTACGGTACGCTCTAAAAGCATTGCGGCAAATTCCTCATCACTTGACCAAAGTCGTTAGGTCGCGTTTGTTGACCAGTCTAGGGTTAATATTCAATAGATACAGATTAAACTTAGTATATTTGCTCCTTAGGCAATCTTCAAGATTGTGATAGAAAATTGTATAAATCAATCCATTAGTTTCGAATATACAAGCATTTGAATAATTTCAGCTATTTAGAGCTCATTCATTATTTTGAAAACTGCACTCACGTTAACTTTGATAGTTAGAACTTTAATGAAATTTGATAACTTTATTTCTCGTAAGGTGTCTTAAGGCATGATAAAAAATGGTGAAAATCGTTCCATTGGCTTAAAATTGGCAAGCTATTTTTTACGGTTCAGAGCTTACTCACTGAAGAAAACTGCACTTAAGAGAATTCTGTTAATTTTCGTCGAATTTTAATCATACTTAATCACTTTTTCCACTGGACATGGTATAAAATGGGGGTAATCAGTCGACAAGTTCGAAAACTCTGATCAGTTACTTGTAATTTCATAATCGAAAACTGTAGCTTAATCCTTAAAAAAACGAAAAATCCATACTTCAAAAATAGAATGAAGGAAAAATATTACGTATTAGAATAATTTATGCACACCATAAACTATAATGTACTTTGTTGTTGAAAAAACAGTACAACGAAGCGTGAAATTTGAATGTCCTTGGTGTGACATATGAGTAGAAACGATTGCTGTTCTGTGCAAACACACAACAATATTCTAGCATTACCTACCATGAAACTCTCTTCCTCTATCTCTATAGCTCTTCGGGGGCGTTAGAGAATACAAACGTAGGTGGTGTCGAAACTGACGGCTAATCGATATATCCTGATTCACGGTGGTATAAATAATACCAGCTTGTCCTGCAGATCCAGCATCTCGCATGCGACACCACTTTATTCACGGAATTGTAATGCGATTCCTTTTATGTCCTGCACCCTATCATAAGAATAGTCATCCCTTGGCAACTTACCCTTGGATATTTCTGAGCTTTCAAAACATCAACACATTGATCGTCGATGTTAAAACTTTTGAAAGTTGTATTAACGCGAAAAAGTTGTCTTAGCAACTGAATAATTTGAAAATCAGCAACCACAGGATCAATACTTTGAAAATAACATCCGTGACCTGAATGTTACATACGAAATATATTAATGGCTTTATTTAATGACCTACTTCGCGTTATCAATTTCCAGCGTTATTTCATTATCGGGATTTAATAACATTAATTACATTTCCAATTAAAAGTAATTGCCTTAATCGATCATTTCTAGAGCGATACGTCATTCCGAATATACGACAATAATTGCTAATAGATTTCGAATACGAATAAATTTATAGATTTGAAGCATGATAAATATATACATATATAGAAAAATCCAATAATAGCTTTCGAACGTTGTCATGGAATTGTATTCTGCACTAGTTTTAATATTCAAATGCTTATCAATTTTAAGCTAATGGACCAATTTACCCCATTTTCTGTTATGCCCTAGAATACTTTACAAGGAACAGATTTACGAAGTTTCATAAGGATTTAACAAAAATGATCAGAGATATCGTTAGTACAGTTTTACAAAATAGCGAAATACCATTTTTTCCGATTTTATCTTAAAAAACGATGTATGTTATTTAATTATAAACTAAAATCGGATAAAAAATTTTCAACCATTACTATTTTTATCGAACATGAATTGATAATAGTTTACAACAGAATCGAACAGTTTAACGATATAAAAATTCTGTAGTTTCGAGTGAAAATGAAATAATCCATAAGAGTGACTAAAATTACGAGGTTGTCTTCGTAGGAGTAAAATTGGTAAAGGATTCATAGCACGAAAGTCACATAAACTTGAGAATAACTACCAGAGTGCGATAGTAAGCAGATAAGAGTATAGAGTTATGTTATGTATAATATATAGTATAAATGGTGAGCAAAAGCGTTTGAGTTGTTGCAGAAAAGAAACTAAAAGTTTTATAAAAAATCTAGAGTTATGTTATATATTTATAGACTTTTTTACGGAATAATGCTTTTCTACGAAAATAACTGTTTTTTATGTGCTGGTTTGTACCTACGTATAAATATCCGTTATCCGCGTGTTATCGTGAATGAGAAAATATACTGTGTGGCAAAGAACCGTGGTAGGTCTCTCTCCAGTAACCAGGAAAAAATGACTTTTAAATGCGCAAGGAACCGAAAGTATGCTAGTTTTGTACGGTCATTATCATCCGGAACTTCCGGAGACCGGTAAACCGCGACTTTAATCTAATCTGCTGGTTGTTACCTCAAAATTCATTTCATTTTCTCGCCTTTTAGATTAAATGCATCCCTTTATGTCTTCTCGTCTTCAAAATCTTCATTATTTATTAAAACTATGTTTTACACGCCTCATAGCGCGGATGTAATTGACTCTTACTTGATGAAAGTCATTTCCAGCTCATATTCGTAGAGTCTATTTCTGTAAAGGAAGTGCTCATCTGCCCATATGTTGTTTATTATAATTCGATGGATGCTGAGTGCCGGAATGGCACGTGTTTCGTATAGAGGAGGTGGAGCATCTCGGATCTGCTTCTGTTCAAGATAACCAAATGCTTATATTCTTCTTCTCTTGATTCTCGATTTATTCTCGTATGATTGGCTTGTAGAAAGAACCGAGTAAAACCAGAAGAAGCAGGCCGCGGTACACTCGAGCTCGAGGTGGTTGGATTATCATTATCCTTTGATGTATTCTCTTTTACACGTAAGTCCTTAGGAAGTTATGTGTGATTGTGTTTAAAAAGCACCAACCAATTTCATTAGTTGTGATAATCCCGTTTTTCCGCTCACATTCATCAAAATTAAAACTCCTTTTCTCCGTCTTTCACTTCTGCTACGACTTCTTAAACAAAGCTAATCTCCGCGCAATTATCACTGCCGCTAAATGCCTAACAGCTTTATTTACTTGTCTCCTTTCATTCTTCTGTTCTCTTTTGTACTTGGCACTGTGAAAAATGAATTTTCACTCTTGTCACTTGGAATAGCGGAGTGAATATGGAGCTTAAGATTTATTATATTATTCAAAAAAATTTAACCTTGGAACATTAAACCAAATTTTCATGAAGATTATTTTATTTTTAAATCTTGTTAATAAATCCTAATTTCGAAAGTAAAAATGATAAATTATTAACATTAATTCTTTGTTAAATTAGCTAAAATTAATTACTTTGATTCTACTGAAATTAACTTAAATAGAAAAATTTTTAGAATTTCCGAACAAATAAATTACTATAAAAAGAATTTATCAAAAACTTCTACTTGAAAAAATTCAAAAAAATATCAATACAATTTTTTTTTTATTGTATTAAAATTTATTTGTTATATCAAATTAAGAAAAAAAGGTTGTATTAATATTTAAAATTTCTAAATACACATTTTATGATTTTGAAAATAATAATTATTTTTTATTCATTTTTATCAAAAAAATAAGGAATTCTTACAATGTATAGTTACAGAAATTGGTTTGAATTTTTTTTAAAGAGACTTGAGTCTACAGAAGATTTTTTAAAATTTTTTGAATTTCACTTCAAAGAGATTAAATCAATTAAAATATCTCCACAAATTTTTAACAGTGAAGCATAAAATTCCATGGATAGATTTACTGTAATTACTTTCGAAACAGAGTATTGTCCAAGAGAATTTCATTAATGGTGCTAAGTTTAGTTAATTGAAATTACTTGTCCAGGTTCACGAGCGTTAACTAAGAGGCCCAGCGGAAATTGTGAAGTTTGATGAATGAACCTTTTGACCGCCATTCAGAATTTTGAAAACAAAAAAGTGTTATGCAAATTTTTTAATCAATTTTTTGAATAAAATTAAAAAGGATGCATTTCAATATTGAAGCCCGATGAAACGTGTGCAGTGAATTTATACATTTATCATTTATCAGTTTTATATAATGCACAGTAATACATTAAATATTAATTTCTATAAATTTATTTTCTTGTGACATGTTTCTATAATATATATAAAGGTATTTCATGTGGCTTCAATCGAAAATAATTCAATTTGATTGTACCTTCCGTAAAAGCAATTGCCGATGAAATTCAATCAGCGGTAAATGTGAACAAGCTGTACCGTGAAAGCTTCATTGAAATATACATAATATATATGTATATTATGGTTGATTATTGAATAATTTATATAATTTTTTCTTTTTTTTATCAGTATTATTTCATCATTCGATGTTCATAAGTGTGCTATATGTGAGAAAAAAATATTTTTTTTGTTTCACAAGATTTTTCTGAATATTAAGTGCAAAAGCTTTTTAAAATATGATGAAGTGTTTATCTAAACATTAATAATAAAAATAAAACATTAAAAGTAAAAAAATTGAAAAATTAACTGCGTTCAACTTTAAGCTCGAATAACATTCAAAGGAGTCAATTTATCAAAAAATGATAAGAAACTTTTTTTGTAGAGCGTTTGATTTCTTATCCTATAATTAATGTATATATGTAACTTTTTTCTGTATAGCGCTTTTTAATCGAGATACAGATTTTTAAAGTTCAAAAATATTTTTCCATAGAATTTGAATAAAAAATACACAGAAAGAAAAATTTCTTGACTGGAGAACAAAATTCTTGGCTCAAAAAAATTTTCGGGTGCCTGAGGGAAGACCGAAGTTGTGTTGGCCGAAGTAAAAATTTTTCTTGAAATTCTATTCTTGGTGGAAGTCATTTTTTCTTAATTCAAATTATTATAAATACTTGATACAATAAATTTTTATATTTGATCAAGATTTTTAGATACTTTAAGGAAGCAGCGCCACCTACTTAAACTGAGAAAAAAATTTTTTCACCTTGAGAGAATTTTTCTCTTGAATATTTGATACCTATTTTATATTATTTTAGCGTGCAATTATACATATTGAATGAAAAAAAATGATTTAATATTATTTGATCTTCCCATTTGACATGTTGATCAATAAAAATATTAATGAAAATTTATTTCTATCTTTATATTTAATTTTTTGGAGCAAGAGAGAAATTTTCTCAAGACAAGAAAATTTACTTCTATCAATAACTAAATTTTTTGGAGCAAGAGGCTGAATTTTTTCAAAACAAGGAGATTTTCTTGACTTAAATAAATTTTCTTGGATCAAGATACATATTTCTTAAAGCAAGAGAATTAATTTTGTTGGAATAAGTGAAATTTCCTGTCAAAAACAAATTTTTTTTTTCGCTCAAGAAAATAATTAGGAAGAAAAATATTTTATCGGCTCAAGTGAACCTTTTTTTCTATGTAGAAATGTACAATGATTAATTCGTCTTAAAAAAAACTTTTTTTTTACGATTCTATAAGAAGTCTTGCATTAACATTTTTTTTAAAGCCTTTTACGTATTTTTAAAAATTAATTCAATTTAATAAATTTTTAGAAGTTGCTAAATATTTTCGAAATAGTCAACAAATTTTATTTTAAACTCTATAATATTTTTTATCTTCATCAAATTATTCGTTTTTTTTTAAATCTATTTTTAATATAATTTTTTTCACGGAGGAAATATATTTACATTGTTGATCACGTCTCAATTGATGATATGAATCATCGTACCATTTTAGCCATAATTTAAGCCGTATACTACGAGATACTTCCTGTTACTGAATCAACATTCTCTCCTCGCCCATGATAATAATGCGTTTGAATAAAACTATAAATACGTATGAGCATTAGTGTGTTATTTGCCCTTGTGCCCACATGTTACAATTAAAATCCAATGATTACAATTACAATTATTATTCAATTTTACTCATGGAACTTCAGCAACTTTTATACCTAATATGACTGTATAAAACTCACTATCGCTGGTAACTTTATAAACAGAATTGTTTTATTAACTTAATTATCGCATTAAAAATAATTACGGCGCTTTGTGCTCGTCACGAGTCAAATTATCCATTAATCTATTGTTACCATTACAATAACAATTGTTATATTATTGTAACTATTATTGTGTTGTAGCACAACAAATGTAACTGCTGCGAGTTGTTTGAGTTAGTCGACATCTAAATAATATATTAATATTATTATACATCTATATAATATAATAGTATATTTTAAAAAATATGGAAACATGCTAATTGCGATAAAATAAGTTGCAATTAATAAATTATTTTAGAAATACAAAAATAACTTAGAAGTTTTCAATCTTTTATTTTTTTTAGAACGCAGGTCAGTTAAAATTTTTCATTGGACAAAAATTAATTAAGTAAATGACTAAACTAAAAATTAATTATTAATAAACTCCCTAAAAAAATAAAAAAAAATTATTTTTAATATTTAAAAATAAATTGTATAAATATTTTTTTAAATTTCTTTAAGTAGCATTTTTTTATATTTCCCTTTATAATAATTTATTTTCTAATAAATCCCAAAAATTGCTTTGTATCAGTGAATTTCAGTAATTAATTTTAGTTAATTAAACGTAGTAGTTTTAATAATTTATGATTATTTCTTTTTAATATTAAAATTTATCAAGAAGATTTGAAAACAAAATAATCTTCATGAAAATTTGGTTCAATGTTCCAAAGTCGAATTTTTTGGAAAAATATACTTAATATTTACAACTTTAAACATGACATTAATCGTTTCAAGTTTTTGTTAGTAAATAAAAATTTACTTCAGTCTAAAAACTATCCGACATAATACATACATCATAACAAGACGAAATAATAACAGAAATTTATTCATAACGATGTAATACCATAAATTGATATTATATTTATTGATTCGATTATTATTATATTTGTATATTATATATTTACAATGTAGTTTAGTATTTATGGGATCGGATCGATCGACGAAGGGACAGAAGTAGTCATTTTCTGAGTATAGGCATCGCCTGCAACTATATTGTATATGTACACGATGTACGCATGACCAAACATATATCAAAGTGAAACATATGTGTCTGTTCTCTATTACTATCACAACTCAATTCCATGGCTCTGGTTGTTGTCTTGGCATCGCAATTACGTAATTTATTGCGAGGTATTAGTCAAGATTAATCATTATACCCTTACTGGTGTTCGTCTAAGCATATATTCTCATATGTTGTATATTAATTTATTTATATTAGTTTACAATTGAAATTAAGGGTGGATTTGATTTTTTTTCCTTATAAAGATACTTGAAATATTATTCAGGGTCAGAAAACATTTTACAAAATTAATAATATTAATTATTTAACTTGACCAAAATTAAAAAAAAATTTTAATCATAAAAAAAGGTTTTGTTATCTTTGTCAGAGCCAATTTTAGTTTAATTTTCTAGGAATATTTTTTTATTCAAAACTTTGCAGGTAAAAAAAAAATTAATTTACTTCTAAAAAAAATTTCTTTAAAATTGAGTTTTAATTTTCTAGAGATATTTTTAAAATATCGTGCTTCAAAAAAATGACAAAAAATAAAAAAAAGAATTTTTCAAAAATTTCCTAATAGGAAATTTTTCATAAATTTTTTATTTCTTCCTTTTCAATTTTTTCATTTTTCCCTTTGAATTAATGATTTGATATTTTATGTCGAAGATAATTTTTATTTTTTTGGAAACCCTTAATTAGACTTATTTTTAATATTTATGTGTATTAACTTATAATCAAGATTATAAGATGTAGATATTATTAGATGTTTAATAAATCGTAGATGCGTTAGAAATTTAATTAAACAGTTTCATTATTTATTTAATATTTAATTTAGTAATTAAATCTCGAGGATTCTTAATATATTGATTGATTAAATTTTTAACGATTTCTGATATTTTTATTTTTAATTATAGCATTGAAGTTAATTAAACTTTTGCAAATATCTATAAAATTCCTAAAACGAATATCAATACTCCAGATTGCGTTTCCAGAATTTCAAATACTTGAATTTAGGTTTGCATATTTCTGAATATTGTACAAAATGAAGAAAAAAAAACGAAATTTGATTGTCGTCGGTGTACAGTATATTGTAGAGCAAAATGAAGCAACAAAAAAGTCTGTATAAATTTATAATATCGACTTTTATCCTTGAGCAGCCAGATAAAATTACGTCTAGCCCGCAGAGATCCAAGTGCTCTCACCCACGTGCAGCACAATACTATCCCGCAAATTACCTTCCAGCATATCTAGTTTTATCTCGTCTCATACAACTTTCACCGTCTCTCGTATCAACCCAACAAACTATAAAAAAAAATAGTAAAAATATATATTTTATCCTTAAAGTAATTTAATCCTTATTAAAAATATAATTGCGATGTTAATCAGGGATCTTAGATCTCGGTAATAGTAACAGAACCCAAGTAGTAAAAATAATTTAAGTACAAGTTGAGCTGAGATAAAAATAGAGATCAAGTATTCCATGATGAGACATAATTAGACATTTTAAATTAATTAACTCGAGTTATCACTTGAATCTTTAATCTCAAGACGTCGCGCTGAGACGATGGGTATTAATACTCCAGGATTCAATTTTTAGATAAAACTTTTTATGAGTGTGGCTAAATCGTAGAGATATCTGTTTCAAAAATACCGCGGGGAATTAAGTTAGGTTGTTCAGAGAACTCACAATAACTATTTAAATTTTTGATGGGTATTGATTACGCTCTGAACATTTATTCCTGATGCAAACTCAAAGGGCGTGATGATAAATGAGTTAAATCAGTTCATTAGTTTGGAAATTACAAACATTTAAACAATTTTAGCCGTTTAGAGCTTTTTTACTATTTTTAAAAACTGCACTCTAGAAAACTCGGATAATTATCATCGGGTTTAAATGAAAAAAATTAAGTTTCTTGCAACGTCTCCTGAAACGTAGTAAAAAATGGGGCAAATCGATCCTGCAGTTCGGGATTTCCAAGCTTTTGAAACAATTTTCAACCGTTTAGAGCTCATTTATTATTTTAAATAACTACACCTACAATTCTGATTATTTTTGTCGGAATTGTGTAAAACTCAATATTTTTATTTTTTGTAAAAGTTTTCAGAGCGTGGTAAAAATGGGACAAGGTCTGTTAGTTTGGAATTTACAAGCTTTTGGTCGATTTTTAATCGTTAAGAGCTCATTTACTATAGCACGCCTCATAAGCGAAGCTCTCGACTTGTCAAAAAAGCAGTTTTCTCGAAACTGAAATTGATTTTTTTTTTTTTTTTACTTATATCGCATCTACAAGATAATATGAGTACACTTATATCGAGCCAAGTAATCTGTCATACGCATAAAATATATTTCAATAACAATTATTTTGTTTAACATAGTAAATAATAACATTAAAAATAATCTTTCCTGGACGTCCGTTTTTCTGTGTTTATGGATCCGTGTATGTGGCAGGGAAATTGGTCGAAAAAATTATCGTACCGGAATAATTTTTTTTTTATCATCTAAAATAACACACTCCGGACTTTCTCAATTAACATGAATGTTCAATTCATTGTCGTTTAATTATTATTTATAAAAAACTAAGATACGACTGTGTACTTGTATATTTATATAGACATTTTATTACAGTATTTTTTTTTCCTCACTTTAGAATTATTGGCGCCACTAAACCATATCAGAGTTTTCTGTTTTTTATTATTTTGTTTTCTGTATTTTATTTTAATCAATGTTATTGTGGAAAATGAGATTATGAGGCGTGCACTTTTGGATTTTTAAAACTTTTTTAAAAACTAAATTTACCATAACTCTAATAATTTTTTGTTAGATTTCACTTCAATTTAGTAACTTTGTTTCATCTGAAGTCTACTAAGGCGTGATAAAGAATGGGGTAAATTGGTCCATTTCGAGGTGCTGATATTCACTGCTTATTTTCTTCATTTCCTTTTTATTTTAACTTCGATTTTCTTTCTATAAGCAAATTAAAAACCAGCAGAAACACTCATTACAAAAAGTTTCAAACCACACAAAAAATTGACTAATTAAATAAGGAAAAGAGTGAAATTTATATTCCGCAAGTTCTCTCGCAGATATAATTGATGCGGGATGAAAACGGTCGATTTCGTAAAATCAACATGAAGCTGGAACGAGTAAACCGAGTGACTACGTGGCTGGTTGTATGTCTGCGTTGTATACCTAATACAACCCGGTGCATAGTGGGAGAATGCCGAGCAGAATAATTTGAAAATAATGAGGGCTTGATGAGAAGTAGTCTTGAAGAGAGCTAGGCGGTTGGGCAACGGCGTTATCTCTGGTAAGGTCTTTACTTGGCGGTTCGCTCATCTCGTACACACTCAATACTCTCGGCTCATTCCGTACCCACATTTACACCCACAACACACTTTTTATCCACACATAAACACAAGCTCCCACATAACATTAACACACAAGTAGGTAGTTGTGTCATATATCAGTATAATATGTTGCTTTGAATCATGGTTTTCATTTGTACAGAAAGAAATATAACGACAGTCTGTTCTGGTTATAGTTTTCTACAACCACCGTCATCACCAGCTACACCGACAACCACCAGAGCATCCACCAGAGTAATATTTTTATTCGCCGTGTTACTCGTTATGTCTGTCCACAGAGCTCATTAATCACTTGTCAACCTCTTTTAACACTTTTATACCACAGTCATGATCACGTTATTATAACAAACTGTCATTAGGAGTGATAATAACAACAGTAATCGTGTTATTTCCTAGGCGTTAATTCATTAAAAGGATCTTTCTTGACTAAATTTAAATATTCATTCATCAAAAATTATTTCCTGAAAATTAAAACTCTTATTATAGTTGAAGAATGGAAGATACAGGGAAAATGATAAGGAGTTTTTGTTTAAAGGAAATTTGATTTGCTATAAAAAAGATATCTTATCATTTTTTTTATTCAGCTATCATACGATCCGACGAAAATGATCAAAGTTATCATGAGTGCAGTTTTTAAAAATATTAAATAAGCTCTAAATGGATCGATATACTCGATTTTTGATTAAATTCTTAATAATTCCCCTGAAAATAAGTCGACCAAGTTTTATTAAGTGGAAAAACTCAACAAAAAATAGAAACTATTAATTAAATTTATTGATGAAACATCTATTTCCTAGTGAATAAAATTATTTGAGCTTGAGCGATGAATACAGTGATGAAATTAGTCATCGAAATGTAGGTTATTACAAGAATACCTTTGATTGCCTCGGTATTCCTCGAAACAAGAAACTTATAACAATACTCAGAAGTAGAACTACTTGTGAAGATAAAGGATTAAGAATAAAAATAACGAAGCCTGGTTAGTGTCAGGGCTTAGCGAGCGAGTATTTTTAGCCGGAGTTTGCTGAAAGAAATTGGATGTCATCGATGGTTGTCAAGTTTTAGTCACGGTGATCGTTAGTTTTTGTTAGTTATTTCTACGAACACAGAAAGACGAGATAGTCTCGATACTGTAAACAAAATCTAAAGCTGTTACAGTTACAGTAACAGTGCCTCAATGTGAGAATCAAGTAGATCGGATCGCTCGATACCGACCGCCGGAAACTAGGAAACGCCAGTTCCAGTGTAACAGATAGAGATTCGAAACAAACAGAATATCCACCTCTCCATTGGAATATTATGTTCAAAGAACACGCTCAGAATATCGAGAGAATTCAGTTGTTCTACAATGCTACACAAATTTGTCCTTTATCACGTACAGCCTCTGTTGTTACCATTTTTTTTTCCTTTGAATCATTTAAAGGCTAGAGAGATTTTCTAAATTTAACGGCTTTATACACGTTTCTGATAAAAACAATGGAGTAGTAGTTGCAGAAAGAAAAAAAAAGTATATGAACGGTGATTTTCTACATTCCTCTTCTCTAGTGGAGCCTGTGGCGCTGAGGAAATAATAATCAGAGGATTGATCGAGTTGTAAAGAAGTAGTTGTAAAGAAGTCACTCGCTACCACGAGTAGCGACGTGACGAGAAAAAATTTTGATTTTTCACGTTATCCTTATTTCGCTGATTAAAAACCAAACTCGCTTGTTAATTTTTAATCAATGTGTAAATGTATAAATTTATTTGAGAATTCACCCTCCTGAAATAGATTTCCGGCGTGAAACGGTTGGTATACATACTTTATGAATAAAAGTGACATATTTTTTCCAGCAGACGGGTCTAGTTTACTTGTGACTAAATAAAACGACAGGAAAAATGAAAAAAATAAAAATTCTCTAGAGACTGAGGGAAATTCAATCTGAATTTTTATTCACTGCATCTGCCTCTCTATTTTCTTATGAATTTTTATTTATTTATGATAATTAAAACTTACTTTTTTCCCTTTAAGGCAACTGAAATTTACTTTTTAATAACCAGAGAAAACCTGGCTAGCATAAAGTCACCGGAATTATGCTTCTAATTATCGCACCGTCACCAAAAACATTTTCTTACACTCTTTAAAGGTTTGAGATAACAAAAATATCATAAATTCATTTTATAATTTTTTTTCCGTTGTTTACGCACCTCTTACTTCAGTAAAAAATTTTTTTGGTCAACCCACGATTTTTTTCACCAGGATAATGATGATACCTAAAGTAAAGCAATTCACAGTAATGGAAGTTGCCTTGTCATAAGCTGATTATTTGAGGCATAGAGAACATCTATTTGAGTACCAAGGCAAATCATTAGTACACGCCTATCAATTTCCTGTCATTTCTTAGTCATCTCAACAGCGGGTCAATAATAGATGTTTGTTTTCTTATTCAATGTCAATTTACCGAGCACTGAGGAATTTATTATCATCTCTACTGGTATTAAGGAGACGTTTGAGTCACTTTGATTGTTTAAAATAATGAGACAACTCAATTTTTATCAACAGACTGATCAAAATAAAGATAAAAGCTAACCATTACAACCATTACAGTTTCTAAGACTGACTTTAGGGTCATCGAAACGATAATAATAACCCAAAGGCAAGGGTGTAATAGATGAGTCGAAACGGGTCGACAATATGTGGACAGGAGTTGTCAACGAAATGTCTTATCTTGGCACGGGTTGAGCTGGAGTCTCCACCCGAGCTCGAAAATATTGTCTCATCTGTATCCATTAGGACTAAGAACCGGAGGTGAAGCAATAGTAGGAACCGTAGTAGCTGTAATAGAGTGGAGGGGGTGACCGAGAAACAGTTTGCTCAGTTCTGGCAATGGCAACTTGTCTAAATTGAGTACAAAGTGTGAGCTGTGAGTGGGGGGTAGCGGAGGTATAGTGAGCAGTTGCTGTATGGTAACAGCCGAGAGGAAGTATAGTGAAGCCTGTAAAATAGTAGCTACTAGCCAAAGTGTAGTGTCGGTAGTATGGTTGTTACTGTTGATTGTGGTAGTTTGTCGTTTGTCGGCGAGGTAGATGTAGATGTGGATGTAAATGTAGAGGTGTAGTGTGTAGATAGAGATAGAAACAGAAACGATTGTCGAGGACTCAACCATCCGGTACAGCTGACGCTGCCACGACCGGAATTTCTAAAGCGACGACACAATTATCGTAGACGATTACATCTGGCCCGTTTGTCGTTTGTTATATACATTTCACTGAGTATGATGTGGAAAATCGAAAATATTTCGGGGGATTATTACCTCGGACGTTTTCCCAGGATAATGAGGGTCTGCTAATTGTGAAGTTATTGTCGACTATTTGGAGACATATACAGTTAACAATAAAAAAACTCACCAAAAGTGTCCAAGGTGTTGGTAGTACTCCATGTCCGAGACCTGGAACGACCTGAAAGAAAAAAAAAACTATTAGCTACTTCAGCGACAATGAAACCTCACTTAAGATAGCTAATGTTAGTTCCAGTGGAACACATAAAACTCGTCGGAAATGAATTTTAAAAAGAATTTAGAGCTATCTAGCTCTAAATTGAGGGGTGCCGGGAAAAAAGGTTATAGCTTTTTGTTCCAGGTGGTGATTAAGCACAGTGTGCCATTAAAAAATTCCTGGTGGCAATCTTCCAAGCGTGCAACGACCCGCAACGAGGCTTGTCCTACTCTTGATGTCATCGTACCCCTTCCCTAGTGAAGTTAGCAGAATGATGACGAACGTGTCCCAACACGTTCCGCTCCTTGCTGAGCATTATGGAAGTTCGTGGAGCGAACTTCCTGGCTTTATTTTTGGTTGTCCGGGTGACGGAAGGGCTACAAGGTATAGGTGTTAGTGATGGTGAATAGGTGTCACCTTATAATAAAACCAACCAAGTTTTACCATATCAAAAAGTTAGCAAAAGCTTATGATGAAAGACGGGTAAAACTCCTGGCAAGACATGATTGCTAATAGCCTACTAGCCTTCCCAATTTCCCTTTGTGCTTGATTTACTGTCTACCAAGGTAGACGGGCGTGTTATAAACTTTGCTGATTATGCTTGATGACTACATCTTGCTATACATTGCCTGAGAAAGTAACTGCAATGAACAGAAAATGTCATCGTATGATAATCAATATCATTTGATTGCCCATAATCCGAATAACAACATCATTCTGACACATTCAAATCCAATTTTGTGTTTCACTGAATAAAATATCAAGAATAAGAACGATACCATGAATGCATTATCTGATTCAGTATGATTTAGGCCATAAATTAGCATATAATGCTTCCATCTCTACAGATGGAGAGAAGGAAGAAGCATAAAACTATTTTTAATAATCTAGTGAAATCAATGTCACCCTGAATTCATCCGAAGCTCATGATCACGATGCTAAAAGAATAGAAAGATCTTCCGCCCGGATTCAAATCGAGACACCATTCATAATTCAACCGGCACGTTCCTTTGTTTTATCACCACCACCGGGTGTCTGGGATCGATCCGTGAGACGTCAAGAGGCCACACCGTCTCTCTTCTCCATTCTTTCTCCATCCACTAACATTATCTTGCTTTCTACATTCCTTTCCCTTCGTCGAATTCCCTTCTCTCTATCCTTCCTTCTCGCTCAACCATGCAAACAGTTCATCGTCCCACCACTTATTCTTTCAACAAAACCTTCCTTAGAAGCTATTCCTTCTAACGACGCTATTCGTTTTCACGAATCAACCTGGATCACCTGAGACAGAGCCGAGCTAACCAGGAAATACTGTACCGCGAGTACCATCAACTTCTGTTACTTTGTTCCTATATCCACTAGCATCTTCCGTGATTCAGTGACTAATCATGATCGTCAATGACAATCAACGGATGACTAATTATAAAGTAAACCAATCAATAAAGGTGGTGGCATCATCACCCATTATGCTAACGACGAAACGCGGATTGGCAACGTAATCTTCTTCTAACAACCCCGCTTAATGAGGCAGCGTCAGGAATATCTATAGTGCCATCTCACAAATGAGCGTCCTAGTGACACTAATTTGACTAAAAAGTTATTATGTGACTTCAGCAAGTTGTAACAATCATTTTAAAGGTGAGGCTATTTAGCCTAATGGCAATCCTCTGGAGATTGAGAGATACCTCCAGCAGCCGGTCATACCAACCTAGAGCTATATTCTCTATAACCGCAGGGTCATAAGGAACTCTTGAAGAGGGCCTAGGGACTTTGAACCGTGGATGTTCCAGTCTCTACATTTCATACTTATTTACTTCTACCTCCACACACACACACATGAACTATAACACCGTTTGTTGAGGAACGAACAAGTGGCCTGTGCTTTGTGAGCTCGCGAGAACCGATAACAAGGTGGAATGTTGTGCCAGGATTAAAACCTGGTACAACAATGGTTTACATGTTTTTCTTGGGATTTTATGCTCTAAAATACTGGCTCTAATATATCACCTTACACAGAAACATACACACAAAGGAAGACGTTACTCGGGCAGATTTTTATCAGCATCATGGTGCACGAGCCAAGACAATGAAACAGACTACTCCGTGACAAAATACTTCCTCATAAAAACCCGGAGCAGAGAACGGTGGACGTTGGAGTTAGAATTTAAAAAATGGATTTAATTAAAATAAATAAGCCAAGAGTTTTAAGCTCCTCCATCCACTCGGTTGTTGGCATCATCACAAGAGGGTTAATTGAATGAATTAACAGTGTTTATAACTTAGCTTCCAGACAAATCAGATTATTATTACGAATAATAACTAAGCTTAACATTCAAAGTTTTCTGTTAAATAACTTTTTCATCTCATCGCAATATACTAAATAAAAGTAATCCAGTTTAGCGGCGGTGATGCGACCGGGAGAAGTGCCGGAAGGTTAATTGAAAGTATGATTCTGGATGGCGCTGAAGCCTGAAGGAAGCTTTCAACCTAGAAGATTTGAGATTCGAGATTTAAGTTTTTTCTCGGGTCAAGTTTCCTGCCTTCGGTCGTTTATCGCAATGGTTGGATTGCTCCAGCACAATCACTATCTTCTCTTCCTGGTGGCAATTTTTCCAGGGACTTGTTTTTCTTGAGCTGGCACTGAAAACCCAGAGAGCAATTCACAGCTTCAGTCAATGTCTTTAGTCTCAAGAGCCGGGAACGTTATCTTGACTGGGAGCTAGGAAGTTGGCGCTGATGACCTCCCTAACCACGTTACGGGAAACCTAAATGCTTTTACTGGTTGCCATTGGTTACGGCCTCATCTCAATCTTCCTGTTACTTTCCACCTAAACAATCCAGTTCTTATTTTACTGCAGTAGCTTAACTATTTAAATTACTACCGATAGAACAAACCGGTACAAGCTCAAGTTAACTGAGGATTTACTCAGGTCATCTGCGAACTACGAAGTGCATTAACAGTCCGTTTGTACAGCGGGTTGTTTGCTCTCCGCGTATTCCACATTGTCCTGATTGTCGGAAGCTTAAGATTCAATGCTTTTAATGCAAATGTTTAAGTTTCCACATGCTCAACTCACAGTACAGTTCGTACCTTATAACTTCACCATTAATTCTTATTCCACACTCTAGTATTTATAATTAACACAACAATATATTCATTTATGCACTCGGGAATTCATTTGCTGAAGCTTAATAAAACACAATTGTTAATTGTATTAAGCTAAAGCCCAGAAAACTCAGACTACGCTTGGATTTAGCATCAACATCAACATCAACTTTAACATCAACATCAATATCAGCAACATAACTCGGATTCATCTGCTGACATCGTTTAGATACTTGGATCCAGATATATATAAGAAAATTGTGTGAACCGAGGGTAGTAAAACCTTCATCACGACACCCTCCTTCTCCTTGCTATCGTGGGATGAGTCCAAGACTTACTTCTCCTAGCTCTCTTTTTCCGGAGGGTGATTTTTTCATGAGGCATGAATGACAAGGATATTTCTCGGCTCAATATCCACCAGTCGCTTCGAACAGTCTTCAACACACCCACCACCGAGATGAGAAGAAGCTTAAATGAAAATCTTGACGACTTCATCACTGTGAAAAATGTCTCAGTGGAAAATTGTCCTCGAGTCATCACCATTCATTGTAACGATTCGGTCCAATCACTCGAGACTCTACAATAAGATTAATTGGATTCTGGATTGGGCGCTTTGTTACTGGGGCACACCCTGATAGCGCGAAGCATGATGACCTCTACGAAGCCAAAAAGGGCAAGTCCATCAGTCATCAACGTTGTGACCATCAACATCATCATCCAGAGTTAAAAGCTTCCGGTTATAAAGAAGCATCAACACTTAGCATAAAATAAGAGTGCCCGTAATTCCATGACTGGATGTTATGACAGTCATTGACAAGGTGTACCTTGATGGTCTTAATGCTTGAGTGCTTCCACTGGGCGTTAACGGCTACTGTCAGGGGATACGCACTAACACTGTCTATGTCATGATTCATGTTATGAATTGCTGTGCTATACTGGCTGAAGTAATCCTCCCCTTCTCTCTTGTGTGTGCTTATAATGAAAGTCTTGGTATGACTAGCATTTACACGTCTCGTCACTCACTATATAGTTTATTTATTTTTATTTTTAAACTTTATAATACTTCCCTTCACTCTTTTCCGGCGTTACTTGCCGCCCCTCACAGGCGTCTCGTCGAGGATTAACAAAGCGTGTCAAACTCATGATGGGCGGATCAGGAAATCGATCATCGGAAAAGCGTTGTTAGTCTAAGTAAAGTTCTGACGCAGACTTATGATTAGAAAAACTTTTTTAAACATTATAGTTATAATAATAATAATAAGTATTAAAAAACACTTTTAATGTCGTTAGTTTTCCATCTCAGTATTACTGAAAGTTTGTCGTACGACATTTAAGTTTGAAGTCTCAGACGCTCAGGTATTGATTTTTCATCAACCCATAATAACTATTTTTAAATTCCAATATACACTGGCAATAAACCCTGTTTTAACTTCTGGCCATGAATCGAAATTGGTGAATCTAAAATGAGCTGGATATCTCGATCTATTTCGATAAAACTTTTTATCCGTACACCAGTGTAAAGGCTCCCATTGTAAAGGTGATAACAATAGATAGATATAGAGATAGAGAGGTTCCTTCAACCATCCCATACACGTATATAAATATGTCACTGGTATTTGTCGTCCAATAAGCTCCAAGATGCTCCTTTATGTCTCGAAAGGGAATACCCAATTGGACTATTCAGATGAACCCATTCGTGTCACAGCTACAGAATGACCCTCTTCTCTCCGCTTGCTTTGGAACTCGGCGACCATTGTCAGCAACCTACATCCTAGCTACCCTGACAATACACCAGATATGGAGGTAAACTAATGATCGGATGTATTATCACTAGTCAAATGTCAGGTGGGCAATTATCCGGTTAATTAGCCGAAATTCTTCCAAGGCATATCTTCTTGAGAATCTGTTTGATAACACCTTTTTTATTGATCAATTGGGGCTTGCGTCACTCCCAATTGGATCAATACCATCCACTCGGATACCTTCTATTCCATTTACCACTTTTTTTTGTTTTTAATTCCATCACTCTTCGAACACTGCTGGTGGTTCCCCTCCCTAACAACACTCTCATTTATTCATCCGTCGGTGTATTTTCAACCGTGGATTGACACATACTTCTCGTGCAGGATTCCCCCGACGCTTCATTCTTTCACAATGGAATGTGCTCTATTTACGAGTAAAAACAACCTGAAATATATTCCTCGAGAGCAAGGCAGTATATTATCGACAACGAGCAAAGGGACGCCGGGAAAGAACCCAACACTTAATCTTATGTTAAACTTAATAAGGTACATATTATTAAGCAATAAATAAACCTGACACGTCTTTCTCTTCTTATTTGCGGTAATAACAGTAATGAGTAATATACCAGTAATAGTTATCATCATTATCATTATTATGGTCTTCAACTATGCCATTCGAGATGTCAAGAGTTAACTGATAGACACCTACATTGATGCGTTAAATCATTGGATGCATCATTCTCAGTGATATGATGACATCAGTACTCAGTCGATGTCTGTAAGAATGTAAATGTGTGATGGGACGTTTCTTTGAGTCAAAACAAGGAGAGAGTCGTCGAGGCGCGGTGACATGGAAACTCTTTGATGATTGTAGAGATAAGAAGGCACACACTGGTTGGTACATTGTTATATGGCGACAAACGAGGACGTAATATACAAAACGCAATGGGCTGTCTTCCAAGTTTCCATATCGAGGGAAAGGCTACATCTATAGAGGCAAACCACGCTTAGGATGGCTTATCACTTCTGTTTATTCAAAGCACCGTCTTTGCCGAGAGCTCTTTAGCTTTGATGTTTGATGTTTTGCATTGAGCAAACATCCTCTTCCTGTTACTCCTCCTCGGTTCCTTACAGCAGTATCATACTGCTGCATTATATGAGCACACTAAGACGGTTATTGATGCTCCGTACTCCATGACTGAATGCGCACGTCTAATACCTTAATTTTTATACTATGTTAGGCAACCTGCAGTTACTCTGAATGAGGGAAGTACCATCCTACTTGAATCATTGGCAATAACTGTCGTAATAATGTGAAACAAGGCACTTGTGCTCAATAAACCCGAGACTTGTAAGAAGTAGATTTGGACGTTGAAAGCTCTTGAAGTATCTAAAAACAGTTTGGAACACAAGTGAGCGAGTAAGCACCGGATTTGCTGAAAAGAACTAGATACTGCTTGAAGCAAAGAGGATCTAAACAGCTTTCAACGTCTGCTCCAGAAATTATTCCCTGGAAAGTGGTCGGTATGGTCAGACATGGGTCCAATGGTGTCCTGAAGCTTTGACAGAATTGGTGTGCCTTCAGGGTGTTATTTAGACTTTATATCTCCACTTTGTCTGAGACTATCTTCAACAACACCATTTCTGGCTCGCCTAAAGCAATAGAGCGTTATCTCGGCAGTTACAGCTAACCATAAGCAAAATGTCCTTTTCTAATTCGGTGAACTCTATCCGATATCATCCCAGTTAGTTGTAAAACTATCTATCTGCGAATAGATAGTTGCATGCCTCTAAAACCTATCCTATTACTTTATAAAGTCATTATTGATGCACTACATTTGGATAGTCACGGATACGTTAGCAATTGCTTTCTGTATGTGTGTTCGTACTAAAGCATTTATTACACAGATTAGCTATTTACGTATTTATGCAAACCTAGTCGCCGTGCGTGGGTATGTTTAATGGTAATAGAAATGCTAATTCATAGATCGCCTTCAACTGTGCATTCGTTTAAGTGATTATGTATGATGCATTGATTCGATTGCTTCTGGCTAGCCCATAGATGTGATACATTTCCAAGGTTTTTTGCAGATTAATATACCAGTAAGCTGGCTTATTAATTATCTGCATTTATGGGTGGTACATGGATATGTCACCAGTGGAAGGTTTTTATCAAACTCTATATCCCCTGATCGGATGTCCTTATGCAAGCATATAAATGTCTCATATAGATACGTTGGGACGCAATCTATGGTAAAGTTTGAACTTGTTTTTCCCGGAGCATTACTTGTTTTATGGATTTTATGTTTTCGATGGAAAACTTTTATAAAAAAGTTTTGAGCATTGGATATTTGAATTTTGTGTTTGATAGTTTCGCGGACTTTTATCGGAAATTTTATATGCTGAAAGTTTTAAGTTTGGCAGGTGTCTGATAAATTTTTAGGATTTTCTGAGAATCGATGGTAGTTAACGTTGTTATCAGCTTGGATATTCAAGATAGGATTTTAATTCTTGTAAGATTTAATTAAAACTTCCCATTTTCTGGACTGAGTCTCAGTAGCAAAAATATCTTAATTTACGACTTGCTCTTCAAAATACACCCTAATAGAGCCCTAATCAAACAACTTTTCAAGAAACGATTCTCTGAAAATGGAACATAGAGAAAAAGCCTCAAACTCTGGAACAATGCACAAACAATGTCTACACTCTTCCCAATGATTAAATGTTGATCCACCAATGAATAATTCATGCCTCAAGACGTTCCGTAAAACACAAAGGTCAGAATCGATCTCCCATTCCAAACTCCAACTCGAGCCGTATGACAAATGGTTAACCAGTGAGTTGCTGATTTAGTGGAAGAGATAGCTTTTGTTGCATTTCCTTCTTCTTACATTGTGAGACATTGTCTGGCTAGTAACTAAGAAATTAAAGTCATCAGCGGCTACTACGTCACCAGAAAAACAACCAAGATAAAATAAAAGCAGAGCTGACTGGTACTAAGGGCAGACTAGAGGCTTCTTTATAGAAGAACATTACTCCTCAATCCAGCCATTTACAAGCTGACGTCAGCTACGTTGCTCCACATAATTCGATTAAACTCACTTAATTTCAAGAAAATTACCAATCTGCCGATTCTCATCCTTACTTGCCAGAGATTGCAACGAACAATCTTATTTTTTCCACTTATTTCATTCAGTTCCGACATTCTGGTATTAAATCTATCTCTTAGATATATTTTTTAACATTCACATCAAGTAAAATGGTAATTAAATTATTAGATTGTAATTAACATTAATTATTACAAAATATAAAGTTATTTCGCATAATTTTACGGAAAAAAAAATTTTTAAATAATATAAATTAAGAAGCTGAAAAGCTATTGAAATTCTGTGCAAAATAAGCTATCACTCGTCTTAATCTGTCGCAGGTCGATTTTTAATTAATTGATTAATAAAATATTAATGTCGTTAATTAGATGAAGGATTGGTGATTAATACAGGTTATGAGAATTTTTTTACTCGGAATTCTATAATCTAGGTCGCAATACATGATATTTTCAAAAATATACAAATTTATTTTTGTTGATAAAAAAAAAGTCGATTTTAGATTTAGTATCTTTTTTTATTTTCGATAAACTTGACGTAAAAAAATGTCATCAAATTTTACAGATCACACTCCATTTGACGACCTCTTTAAAGACATTTGCTAGTACCGAAAAAAAATCGGTTTTACATTAAAAAAAAAAAAGTATGGCACGTACCCAAGTGCAAGAAGCTAGCAGCGTAATATTTTAAAAACAGTCGATTCATTCTCCATTTTCCAGATAGAGATAGACTAGATAGTTGGAGTCTCCATCAAAAGAACACTCGAGTCTTTCATAAACTCAGTATGCCAAGAATAAGAAAATAGAGTTGAGATCATTCGTCTATCAGCTTTAAAAAAAAACCTAAAATATCAAATGATTTCTTTTTTTTTTCTTATTCTTTTCTTCATATCACTATTTCTACTCGCATTACTCGAACACTAAAACGAGATAAAGACAAAATAGTAAACGAAGAAAAAGCGTTGTTTTTATGTAGTTCGGCGAGTGCAGACCACTGAGGAATAGTAGCTAACAAATTGCTAAAACGCTTGGGAATAAAAATAAAAACCTGATCGATCGATAAAACTTTCAAATGTAGGTAGCAAGTAGGAGTCCTTCTCCCTTCTCCTCCCTTTCCCTGCTAAGAAAGACTAGAAGACTTTCTGGGAAAAATAAAAGAGAGCCTCGATATCAAGTGGGAGGAAGTCTTCCTCTCGAGAGGTCACGGGAGTGGAAGGGGAGAAAGGTAAAAGGAGTTTTTTACGGAACAGGTTCAGTGTGGACAGAAAAAGATTCGAGATGCTCCATCGCAATCGGAAGTTGGTTGATGAATAGGATCATTCTCGCCAATTATTGACACCTTCGAATGTTCACATATTTAAAATTCAGAAAATCAGCCTCGCTATTGGTATTTTTTTACGAATTTAAGAGCAGTCTGATGTATGAGATAATTAAATGGGGGGTTTTTTTTTTTTAATTAATTAAACGTATTTTATAAAATTAATCATATAAAATTAATTAGTTCTTACGAAATCAATCAAAAATGTAATAATCATTAATTTCATAAAAAATCTAATACAAAGATCGAAGCTTTTTTTTATACTTTGAAGAGTGAGAAAATGACAATGTCTTAGATAACTCACAAATTTTGTACAAAAGGGCAGGAGTTAAATGTTAAAAAAATTCGAAATTTCAAAAAATAAACAAATTCTTGGATTAAGTACTAACTTTTTTATACTTTAAATGAGCTGTGAAAATTTAATTAAGATCCCAGGAGTGGTTAGTTAATGAGAGTGGTCACCGAGTTTGAAATATAATTTTGAATGTAACAAGTTTTTAATTTTAATTTGGGCAAACGTTACCTTTTTTGATCGTTTTTATGAATTTACAACTCTAAAATTATGAATTTTAGTTAAATTTCAGAAGAATAACTTTTGGTATAAAATTTCCCAAATTAATAAAAAAAACTAATTTATCCCTAAAAAATTTCTTTCAACGATTGTCTAACCCGACTTTGTAAGTTATCTCGTTTCACTTACAAAATTATCACATACTTTGGAAATTATAAATTAAATAGACTTAAAAATTTAAATCAATATTTTCGAGACATACTTTAATAAAATACAGAAAAATTAATTTTTAAAAAAATTCTGAATGCACCTAGCCTTTTAAGAAAAGTTACACTGATTTGGAATTTTATTAAAATTCACAAAATATATCATTTACAAACTCAAATATAAAATTTTTTCACCAAATCACAATCAATCATTGCGAATATCAAAATAGTGATCTCGATGATAATAAATAATGGGTAATAAATAATGACAAAGTGCGAGATTATTCTAGTATTACAATAAAACAGTCTGCAGTTGGATGGAATCACTCGTAAAATGTGATAAAACATAAAAAAGTTAGTTTTCGATTTAGTCTGCATTAAAGCTTTCAGGACTCATCGAAGCATAAATGCTACCCAGTATAGATATCAATGTGTATTGTATACATTTATCTCGAGATAGCTTTTTAAATCCAGTTTAAATGAACTTTTTCAGCTGTTCAGTTTTCAAATGATGATTGATATCGTTCTGTTAAAAAATCGCTTTTGTAATTACCCAAAATTTATCTAGAAAAATTGCATCCATTTGAATTATGTGACTCCAATACAATGCTATATCAGGTGATAATTTTTTAACTGTATTGATTATACCAGAATTATATTTATTTAGCTGATGAAATCGATGTTCAATTCCATTAAATTAACACAAAAGCCGAGCATCTGAAAAGTTTTCAACAATAGAAAGTTTTGGATTTTTCGGGTTTCATTGAAATCTAGCTTTTTGTTAGAGGTTTCAAGGCGTAACTTTTCCCAAATTTTGCCATGTGTTCTAATTAGTCGAGAAAAATAACGTCTATTGAAAGTTTATAGATTTATGCTTTTCTTGAGCATGACAATCGTTTTCGAACCAAATGTTGTTGTGTAGACTCTCTTGGGCGTGTACTTTGATCATGTAACCGAACAAGCAACATCATTCAATTAGATGAAGGAAAAGGTACATCTGCCCGAGAAAGATAGTTATAGAGTAAGTCAAAAATTTTTTATCGCTCAAGTTTTTGATAAAAATGTTAAAATCTAAATTTTTAAAGAAATTTTCTTCAAGAAATCATTTTTGAATCAAATAAGTGAAGTACTAAAAAAGCTATTAAATTTCCCCGTAAAATAAGCCTTTGCTCGTCTTAATCGCCCACAGGTCGATGTTTGATTAATTGGTTAATAGAATATTAATGACGTTAATTTTATGAGAGACTTATGATTAATATGGGTTGTTGGGGTTCATCTTACTCGGGATTCTACAATCTAGGTCACGGTACACTCAATTTATAAATATAAATACCTTTATTATTTTGTTAATCATTAAAAACTCGATTATATACGCAAGAATTTTTTCAAAGACGAAATATGTTTAAGTATATCTTATAATCAGCTGTCGTATACACCTGAATCGTAATAATGTTTTTCATGCTAAATTTGTAGCTTCATACATACATTTATTCATTCTGAATTGAAAAAAGTTTTAAAAAACATAGGTGTCGTCACAGAAATGTCAAAGTTCAAACAAAGGTTTTAGTTTCCATGTGACTAAAATCCTTCTAATTGGTCGTGGGTAATGAAAAATTTTTCGTAACAAAACGTTAATAGGATTTTTTTCAATGGCTTTTTAAGTGAAAAAACGCAAAGGATTTTTTTTTTGTCATTCGGTACTCGAGTTCCATTTTTAAATGAAATTTTTAGAATGATAATACTACAAAGCCTGTTATAGTTGAAAAAATAAATTCTCCGTACAACGATCTGTGCAGCGAGTTTTCAAAATAAATAACTTAATTTATACTACGGAGAAGTATTATTTGTTTCTAGAAATCTAGGGATTTAGGCTGCCAGATGTCTTTAGTACCATCAAAATAATAAATTAACTTTTTTTCTCACGTACATTTTTGATCTTAGAATTTTTAACATATTTTTCAAAAATTTCAAATTTTTCAAATATTTACAATTTTATAAAATTCAAATTTTTTTTTTAATTTGCTCTTGTAACTTTTTAATTTTTATAAAATCAAAATTTTGTCAAAAAAATTTTTTTTTAATTTCTTGAGAAAAGGAATTCTTAGACTAAAAAAAAAAAAAAAAAGTTTTTTTTGAATTTTTTTTCATATTTTAAAAATTTTCGGTTTTTTTTTTTTTTTTTTCTAAATATTAGTTTTATAAAAAAATTTTTTTTCCACTTGAAAATTTTCTCCAAAAATTTCGTTACACAAACTAACACTTGCGCGCATCGAAAGTTTCTTACAATTTTTTATTTTTTTGTACGAAAAAAAAAATCTTTGATAGGATATTCAAACACACACAAAGAAAGTTTTATTCGGTAATTTAAAGAGTGACTCACCTCGGAAGCGGAAGAAGTCGGCATCGTTTGGCTCTCCTGCACCAGATTGTACAACAATAATAACAACAATGATAATAAAA
Source organism: Cotesia glomerata (assembly GCF_020080835.1). Lineage (NCBI taxonomy): Eukaryota > Metazoa > Arthropoda > Insecta > Hymenoptera > Braconidae > Cotesia > Cotesia glomerata. The sequence continues at coordinate 22,269,113 of NC_058164.1, forward strand.
ATAAAAATAATAATAAGATTGAGAGGAGTAACAAAAGTAAAGTATACTACAGAGTACAGAGAAAGGGCAAAAAAAGTGATTGAGCGGACAACCGAGTAAACGAGTGAGTGAGTGAGTGAGTGGCCAATACAGAAAATGAGAAAGATTTTCGAGCGTGGAAGAGAGAAAGGAGCGACAGGTCTCCCACGCAGACCTCTCTCGGCCTCGGATCGAAGTCTCAACTGGGATTTAAAACTAAAGAAAAATCTCAAAGGCTTATATTACTTGAGCATAAGCACGCAAGCGCTAAATTCAATTTCTGATTCTAAATAAAATTCAATTTTTGGACTCTAACTTGCAATTACAGAAACAAAGTCAGTGGTTGTTTAAAAAAAAAAAAAAAAAAAAATTCTGGAGTCACTGAGGAGAGATACAAAGACACAGAGTCGAGGAGTGAAGCGCCGAAATTTGAATCCTCAAAAGATGCGAGCACTTGTTTGATAATTTCACTTAAGAAGTTTTAAAAAATTCAACACACTAAAAATTCTTTCTCATTTTCTTTAAAATTTGGTATTTTATAAAATTTCGAAATTTTTTAAGACAAATAAAATAAAATTCCCACTTCACTGAAAAAATGAAACTTTAAAAATGCTTGCCAAGATTTGTTCGGTTGCAGAAGCGGCGCATGAACCGCGCGACGTGAGAGATTAAATGGAACTGCTGCCCGAAGTTTTAGATCGGAGAGCGAGGCCTCCGCTCGGAGTGGTTCGGCAACCTTCGTGAGTCCTCGGGCCTCTATCGATATGCTGTGGAAAGAGTGTAAGTATGGATATTCGGTATAGTTGTGTTGTATTATAGTCCTATCGCGTAGTCGCTGGTACCAGTACCGGTGGCGCTAGTGCTCAGGGAGGGGAGGGAACGCTCCAGGTTGTGGGTGGCGGGGGATTTTTAAATGTGAAAAAGTGTTGGAGGACAGTGGCTGCGTTGGCGGATCGTAACGCAGTTAGCTGGAGGGGAGTCTGGAGGGAGAGGAGGGGAGATCCAGGAGGCACGTGACAGAAAACGGTCATGTGGCGCTCAAGTAATATCTGGATACGGATGGGGCTGTCTTATGTCACGGCTCTGTAATCCGATGTTCGGATGTCCGCGTTGTAGAGTATATGTATACACATCGCGACAGAATGAAAAAAGTTCCTTTGTTTCCGACCTGTTTTTTCCCGGTTTATTGACCCACTTTCGGGAGAAATTAACAAGGTTTCTTTGGGGTAGAGGGTAGAGAGCTTCGATAATTTGGTATGAAGAGAAGTTTTGATTGTAGTTACGGAAAATTGAGAAAGAAGTTTAATAAATGATTCATTACTGATAAACTGGTACGCGATAGAAAAATTAATAATTTTTAATTGAAGTTTACTTCGAGAAGATTTTAGTTATATTATTAATAAAAAAAAACTTCAAAAAGTGAATTTTTGATGAGCATAAAAAAATAATTGTTATTCGTTTAAAAAATACAAATTTTTAACATTAATATTATTGTTTTCTCAGTTTGATGGCACAAATAAATTTTAATATTTTAAAAAAATTACATGAATATTTTTTTTTATTTCTACAAGTAGAATTTTTTATAAATTCTCTCTATAATAAATTATTATGTTATACAATCCTAAAAATTGTCATATTTCAGTTAATTTTAGCAATATTGAAATAATTAATTTTAAGTAATTAAACGTAGCAATGTAAATATTTTATTATTTTTACTTTTTACGAGAGAATTTATCAACAAGACAAAAATAAAATAATAAGTATCAAAATTAAGTTCAATGTTAAATTTTAAAAAAAAATATAATTAATATTTAGAAACTCAAAGTTGAAATAAATTGTTTGAAGTCTTGTTAAAAATTTGGCTTATAAAACTTGTTTAAGCTAAATGAAAATTTATTTTAATCTAAAAACTCCGTATTAGGAAGTTTTTCGGATTAAACTTCATATTCACTCCGGAATCACTTTTTGTGTCCATAATGACTTTCAGCTTTGTTAATAAGTTACTTTTTTTTTTTTACAAATAATTTTTCTAGTTTCTGTTAATAATTTCCGGGTTAAAAAAAAGTGTCTTGCGGTGAACACGATTTCCTCATTTCGAATTATCACAATTCAAAAATCAAAAAAAATTTTGTTAATAATAGATATTATCTATTAGTGATACATATAGAAATACCTATTCTTAACAAAATAACGGCTTTATAAAGAAAATAATCAAGTTTTAATAAAAATTTTAGCTTTTAATTTTTTATAAAAATATAAAATATGTATCGGAATAGTTAATCCTTGTATCAATTCCTAAAAAATGTAGTTGACAAAATTGTTTGAAAATGAGAAACTGAACTTATCAGCCTTTTATGATAAATTTTGCTCACCGACTTTGAAAACACAATTTAAAAAAAAAGGCTTTTTGAGCTTCACCACTATTTAAATGTCCGATTAAAATTTAATTTTCTACACAGAAAAAAAAATTAACTTGATTCAAGAGAAAAATTCTTGAACCAAGAATATAATTTTGAAAAGGGTAATTGTCTTGAATCAAAACGAAAAATTCTTGAATTAAGTAAAATTTCTTTAAATCAAGAAAAATTTTCTTAAATCAAGAATTTTTCTACTAAAACCAAGAATATTGAGCTCTTAAAAAATATATACTTGATTCAAGAACATTTTTTTTTTCTGTGTATGTACAGATTTAAGTATGTATACATTTAAAAAATAAAATGAAAAAAATTGATTTTTCATTCTACCTTTAGTTTTTCTACTTTTGTGCGTCATCACTGTACACATATACTTTTACCTGTTGAGTATAGAGGACCTTAATTTAGGGGAAAGAAATTCTAACGACAGGTGTTAGGCTTTGAAAAAGTTACTCGAGGGTCAACACACAATAACCTCGAATTTAAAATGTATTATAACAATGAACCATATAGAAGTAAAGGTTATTGTGAACTATTGTTGGTTTTCTCTGAGAACAATCGATTAAATTTGACTGTTTTTATTTTTTTTTCTAAGTGCCACAATTTAAAAAAGATACGAAACACTTTTAAAATTTATAAATAAACATCACGCATGTTAAAATATTGTTAAAGATCAACAAACGGAATTTCTCCTTCCCAAAATGTTCTTAATAAATTTGAAAAGCAAGCAAACAAAAAAAAGTACCATAATAATTCGGTAACTTAATAGCTTTTTATCGTTGGTTTATTGCGGTCATGATTAAAATAAGAACACCCGGTACACAAAACAATAGTGGAGTGCTATAAGACGACATTGTGTGCCACGTGACCGTTAACAGAGACACGTAGCAAATATACAGTAGCCCGCATTAATCAACCGGACTAATCGGAACGGGAAGAAACAAAGCCGGCGGATAAATAAAAGTTAAAAAACATTCACCCTTTCCCTTCCTTCCCTCTTCTCTTCCTACTTTCCTTCTTTTCTTTCTCTTCCTATCGCTCACGAGCGAGCTGTCTCCCTCTCTTTCCCACTGGACGGACGTTAAGAGCACGAAGAATAGGGAAAAAAGTTAAATTCAGGAAAACATGGCTGATAAGATTGAATTTAAAAGCAGACAGGATTGTAAAGTGGAAAAGACACTGTTTGTGTGGACTATTTTCGAGCTAAAAGTTACTCGGTACAACGCTCGATATTCGGTTCCAGTTCTAGAGCCCCTCTCTACTGGAGCCGGACTAGCACGAACTACTCAGTAGTTCTTATTCTTTTTCACCATTCGCTCTGTCTTCATCGAATCAAACAAAAACGCGAGAGGGAATAAAGATGAGTCGCATTCTTCTCCTCTTATTATGCTCCAAGTGTCTTATCTTTACTTGTTACTATTATTGTTATTATGTAACTCAACTTTTTATTTTCTTTAGAAGTTGAGACAAGCCTGTGGCACGCGAGCCTTGTCGTCGAGGAGCATCTGTAAATTATACGCCTCGAATCCGGGACGTGTTAATGGACTAAATCGATAATGTGAAGGATTTCTGTTTGAGGGTATCATGATATACATTATTTATGTTTCGAGTGTGATGGTGTTCTCGGGTTCACATGTTCTTGTCGACTGAATGGATTCCATTTCAATGCACCTGTTTTTTCACTGTTCGGAGCATCCATTAGTTTGAGGTTCTAACAGCTTTAATGAATATAACGATCGTCTTGATCAAAATAGAGAAAAGAAGACTTTAGTTGATAAATTTTTAACAATTCACCAATTAGGGATAACCAAATTTTGGATTTAACTTTTTTACTGAGTTTCCTGACTGGACAGTTGGTAGCTTGGAATAAGACACTTCAAAAAATCAAGACTCACTTACCTTCACTGGTTAAAATTCCATTAAGATTCATCAGATAGCTCTTGGTGTCTAATTCGTGGTTTTCAACAACATGATGGATTAATCTATTGACATTGACTTGAGATAAGCTTCTAAGCAGCTTTAAACATTAGTTCCATATCAGACAACCGTCCATTACTTTTTGCAAGTTATAACCCTAGTTGTTCCACCTTCAGTCTTCAAGAACTAATGATCAGTTTATAAAAATTTTTACCTAAATCAAAACAGATCTAAAGCATTCTGCATAAAACTTAAATCATGCTAGTCTTAAAACACTAGAAAGCTGACTTACGTTGTAAACTTGGCAAAAGTAGCCTCAGCCATCAATATTTGTCAGCTCCTGAAATATGGGAAAAGTAGGTCGACGTGAGAATATCCGAAGGAAGAACACAGAGAAGAGAGGAAAAAGGATTTAAAATTTTTCCCACAAAACTTGAAACGAGTTTTATTTCGGCGATTGACTGCGATACACACAGACGAGGGAGCAATAGATAACTTTAACCCGTCGACGATGGATCGGGTCCAATTGGCTCAGATCAATTTAACCGCTCGCCTTCTTCTTCTTCTTCCTGGGGGCGCATCCTATCGATTTGAATTTCCCGCCGGCTTGCTGATACCCTCATTGGCCTAGCCTACTGACAAGAGTGACGCCTCCAACCTTCTGTCCCGCGTCACCAACAGTATCACTATCACTATAACTACTACTATCACTATCACTATCACTGTGCTTCTCCGTCCTTTGGTCTTCTTTCTGTAGATGTGGTTCTCCTGGATCTTCACCCATACCACCGTAAGAGCCACTCATGCTCGGTGTGTTCACCTTCGGCGGGATCCTCCTTCCGGGTGTCGAGCTCGAAAATTGGATTTACCCGAGAATCGATAAGCCGCCTCATAAATCTGTCCATTATCGTGCCCGTAAAGTTTCCATATAAGTCGGTGGATACCTTTTACCTACAGCTTTCCCGTTTTCGATGCTCCAGGGAATCAAACTCCTTTTACTTTGGGGTCCTACACTCCTTCAGTTCTTTCACAATTCCCTTTTTTTCGTAATTCTAACCTTCGACTTTCGACTAACTGCTTTTTGATCCGGGATCTCTGGTTCCCCAATACAAGTAGAAGTGCATCAAGGATTGGAAACATCTTTACTGATTGCACGTTCGTAACACTGCCTAGCCCTGTCACCACCCAGCTCTGTCGGGTGATTTTTAACAAATTTAACTTGGCGGTAAAATAATTCAACTTTTAACCATATCTGTAATATTATTCTCTCTTACCACTAAAAATGCAAATGACAAAGTGGGAGATATATGTGTCCGGGTCTTGGTGGATCAGATCCCTCCCGTCACCGGTACGGGTGAATTTATTATTTGAAATCTGGCAACATGTCGACGGTGTTTCGAAAAACCTCATGAAAATTAATTTATTTTAATGCACTCAAGAGTCGACGCGGGCCCTTTGTTATATAACAGGAGCAGAGAGCTCGGGTAGATCGGGGTCGACTGGGGTGAGCACGGTAGCGGAGAATCAGGCGGAGGAAGGAAGATGAACTGACAGAGTTAAAGCGAGACAGCGGAAACTAGGGTGAGAAAATGTGATACCCAAATTAGTTCGATTCAGGACGCATTTTCTTCTTGTCTCAAAAGTAGATTTTAGATTCACGAATCCTTGGCATCCGACCCTATTCACCTCTCAGTCGTCACTCACACTTTATTCACTACTCTCTTACATTACTCGGTACCTCTATCGACTTTTTCTTTCATACGTCTCGGCAACTCTTTTTCCTTTTCCTTTTATTTTGTCGCACGGCTGCACCTAACTTAGTTTCCGAGGAAATTCGCTGCACCCTCGCGATTCTATCTTGTCCGAAGTGTCTCTGTCCTCCACTGGTCGGTTCTCCTCAATGAGTAAGAGCGAGAGCTAGTCTGTCACGAACAAATTCTTCTATTACATTTTACAGTTAAATTCAATTTGGCTTTAAATTGTTTCGAAAATTTTCATGCATTTTAAAGCGTCGTAATAAAATCCAAATAAAGTCGTACTACTAATCGATTTACCCCTTGAAAAACCATAAATTTTTTTCATCACCATCTCGAATAGAGATTTCCATTCACTCTAGCAATCGAAATCCGATTCACTTCATCAGGATTGCTTCATCTTCACTATAACCTAAAACTGGATTAATCCTTTAAAAAAAACTCTTCATTTCTTTCAATAACTGAATTATCTTGATTACGCCGCCAAAATATCGTTGCTCCAATCATTTTTTATAATCTAACTCGTCAAACTTCACTCTCTAATCGCTCTATCTAATCTAACTTGTACAATTTCATGACTTTAAAATTGTCCTAGTTTTCAAATAGAGTGGAGCTTCCTTGAAAACTTACAACTGTTCATTAGATCTAATGTATTGTGAGACAGAGTTCGAAGATCTGACCAGATCTAATCTCCTTCTCTCGCACTGAGAAAAACACCATCTCAGAATGTAAATTCAAAGAATACCCGAATAAAAGTTTATGTTTAAAGTTTAAAGTAATAACTCTGGTAATGCCGATGCTGAATAAAGTTTAAATTATGCGAAAGTAAAACACACACATCAAACATTTTAGAATTCTATCCAGCGATAGCTTAAGGCGCATGAAATTCTCCCGAATTGGTAACTTCTGTGAAAGTTTGTTTTGAATTCATTCGATAGCAGCGCTCATGGGACATGGAAGCGCCGCCTGAAGGGACGCCTACGAACCACCCAAGCTCCCAGTTTTGGTATCAACTGCATCAGAATCAGGAGTTAGCTAGAGCTGAATATAGATACAGATATAGGCTACAAAGAGACAGATACAGATATTCAGATATTTGTCGTGGAAACTACAAGAGGGTCACTGGAGACAGCTTCCAAGCGAGAGAAAACAGAGAACTCGTCGACGATAAAGTTTTCCCGTTCAGTCTGCTAAGGGAGGAAGGGGTCTAGGACGAAGACAACCATGGGACGCCGAATGTTGCAGTATCCAAAACGGTTTCGTTTACTTCTGGGTCTAGTGGATGATGGTAGCATCGCATGCCTGGTTGAAATGGCCAAGAGAGCTAAGAGAGGAACGAGGAAGTGGGACGGGGATGCGGGAAAGGGGATGAGTTTCGCAATTTATCTCGTGGTTGGTTCAAGAGGAGTGGCAAGCAACTCGGCAATCAGTGCGAATCCCAAAAGTCTACCAGCGGAATGATGCTTCCTGGCCTCGTATGTCCGCTTTAATCCGACGGCTACCCCTTTTGCTCTACATACTCTCATTGGCATTGTTGATGCTACCAGTGTGTTTTCCCTAGAACCCAACACGCTGCACCGAGCAATTCTATACACACTGAATTCCAAAGGCGTACGTGGAAAGATATTAGAGACAGATACATGTGGCTTACGTTGATGTGGATGTAGATGTTGATGTAGAAGCGGAAAATGTGAGCCAAACTGACCAGAGATTTCCTCGGCTCAAAAGCTACAATCCGCAGTGAGTTTGTTCTACCAGGGTAGTATTTTATAGTGGTTAATCTTGTTACCGCGATACAATTGGAGCCTTTCTGGCAACTCATATTACTAACTTCCCACGTACTCATTGTTGTTGGGCTGTGACTGAGCTGGGATTGGGGTAGGATCCAAAGTGATATTGATTGTTGGTATTATTGACCAGCTCACGTTTTGGTTAAATCATATCACTATTTATTTACGTAATCGATATGATTTAACTTGACTGTTAGGATATGGGTTGCTCTGAAAAATAAAATAGATGGAATTTCAGTCTCTAAATTCGTTTTTGCTAAACAAATGATCCGTTTCGCTGTTTTTTACTGTCCGGTTAATAGATCCATAAATTTGTCGGGAGTATTTATAGCCAGTGAATTTTCATAATCCTGTCGGTTGTTATTTAAGTGTGGATATTATGTGTGTTTTGTGAGAGTATGCATAGCAATAAATAATCGCCAAGAGTTGAAAGTTATCGTTTGGGAAATTAGACATTTTACATTTATGAGTCAATAAAATCATTGGTTTCATTGAAACATTGCCTATTTCGATGGTCTATACTCCGGTAGTTGTAAAAAGGACATTACCCGGCAGTGACTAGCTAGTAGCAATGCACGTCATCGTTAATTTTGAACCTCCACGGTATTCCGTTAAAAGTCCAACGCCCTAGGTTAACAGCGAGCACAGAGCACAGGAGTGGTAACAACAACCCAGTACAGAAATATTGCTACGCACGTTTATGCGTTGCATACATTAACCGACGTTAAGCGCAATCCAGGTATGAGCGATAAAACACCCAAGCTCTTTATGAACAGTATACTCATGCACATTCGCACTTGGAAAATAGTGCAGAACATTTAATGGAGTCCATTATTTTTACAAGTAATCGAGCAGAAGTTACCAATGGGTTCAATAAAGCTTAAATGAAGTTTAGTTTCTTGGAAAATATTAGCTTTCATGATTTTGCATCAAAGTTAATCTTTGAATTTTAGGTGACTAGCTTTGATAATTTTGCATCAAGATTGATCATCCCGATTGTGATGACTAGCTTCGATGATTTTGCATCGAGATTGAGTATCGAATTCTAGTTGACTAGCTTTGATGATATGCATCATGGTTGATCTTCCCTTTTGGGATGACTAGCTTTAATGACTTACATTAAGGTTAATCATCGCATTTGTAATGATTAGCTTCAATGATTTTACTCATAGATTGATCATCCAGTTTTAGATGACTAGATGTTAGATCATATCGATCATCATGAATCTACTTTTATTCCTTCCACCCACTTCATCAAACGAACAAATAACCGTCTTTCGCGAAGCAAGGTTTAGTTTTAAGCGCAATTATATTATATGCCACGGAATCTGCTTATAACGCTTTAACTAAAGCCGCAAGATCGACGCCTCGATAACTCGCGACCGCCGTCTAAGATGGGGTTTCCCAATACCGATTGGCGCCCACCCCTTCACTATTATACATATATATATATCTATATCTATATATATATATATATATATATATATATATATATATATATATATATATATATACCGATGAACTTTCAGTCTGGGGAATTTAATCAGCCGTTTTCCGGTAAATTATTACGCAATTTGCAATCCCCGGAGCGATCCGGCATAGCACTCCCATCAGGTCTCCAGCACCTCATTCCTAATAGCTCCGGTGCAGCTTCCTCTCCAAAGAGTTACTTTAGCTTCTGGGTTCTTGGTTCTGAGTTCTAGGTCTGGGTCTAGATCTATCCACCCTCTCGCTCTCACATCCTGTGGTTATAGATGGTCGTTAACCTCTACCGGTCAAAGGAGAGCAAACTGAGCTCCCGGTTCCCAGTTCCATGAAAGGAACAACTCCTGGCAAAAAGGGGTGAGAAGGAACTGAAACACCATTGCATACAGTACTGGGTGTAATATTGCGTAAAAAGAAGGATAATGGCGCCCGATAATAGTCCGCTCCTACTTCCTCCCCCTATTTTCTTTTTTAAAACCTTTCCGAAGAATATAAGACGCAAAAAGTAAAATTTCTCATATATTTGGACTCTTTTGCGAATAACTGTTCATCTTAGCTTGAGTTACAGCTTCTACTTTCCACCGAGTATAGTACTTTTCCTTACCTTCCAGCGGTAGAGAAAGAGTGCGGGGAATTATTAGCAACATTCAACGTTTTTACGATCTTACAACCGGTATCTTTTACTGCCAGAAAGTTTACTACTAATTGTTATCAAGCTATAAATATAAAAGGTTTGTATTATTATGCCAAAACACTAAGTGGAAATTATTCATGAAACTGGCTTTTGTTTCGCCAGTTCTGAATCTAAGTCTTTGAGCATGCGCACCACCATAGTTTCGAAACTGCCCCTCCAACACTTCTCATAATCAATTCTGACAAGCTCTCCCTCTTATTCTTATTCGCGCTCTCCGTCCCTCGTTATTTTAATGATATACGGGATCTGAAACCCGTACTCGTTTCTGTAGTGTAGTATATAACTCCGCTCCAGAATCATGCTTTAGAGATTTTTTTTGGGTGTTATCAATTTATATTTTTTTGGTAATTAGAAATTACCGTAACTCCTATTCATACCATAAAGCATTTTATCATTAAATTTTCAGGTGAAGAGAAAATTAGATTAATTATGTTTAAAAAGATTTTTTTACAATAGTGGAACTCTACTTTTAATTAAAAATCCCACTAGCCATTAGAAGTTCAATTGATTATCCATTATTTCACCGATTAAAATTTTCTCAATTATTTTTTTTTCACCAAATAGAATTCTATTATCTATTAATATTCCGTTGAACATAAGTAGCTTTGTTGATCGTCTATTTTTATCAATTAGTAAAATTTCAGTTTACTAAAATTTTTCTCTTTTAATAAAATTCCACTATCCATTAAAATTCCATTTAATCATCTAAAACTCAATTAATTCTTCATTTTAGTAACTAATGAAAAAATCCATATATTAAACTTTTCTATTGGATTCCATTATCCATTAACATTCCATTAAATATTAAAAACTCCATTAATTGTCTATTTTTTCGGTAGAATAGAATTTTATCGTCAATTAAAAATTCCATTGATTATCAAAAGTGGCTATCGATTTCCATAAACTACAAAATCTCCATGATCCATTGAACTGTTCCATTGAATTCTATTAACTGTTAAAAATATGATTAATTATCCATGTTTTCCACTAAATCGAATTTTATTATCCATTAAAATTCCATTAAAGATTAGAATCGTCATTGATTTTCTATTATTATCAACTATTTCTTCAGTCATCGAATTTTTTTCCAAATAATGGAATTCTATTATCCATTAAAAATTCCATTGGACATCAAAAATTCAATTGGCTATCTATTTTTATGAACTATTAAAAATTCCGTCATCCATTGAATTCAATTATCCATTAAAATTTCATTACACTGATAGAAGGATTTATTTGTATTAAAAAATATTTGTTAATAGTTAACAAATCATTTATTAGAGACCATTTTTTAGTATTAAACAAATATTTCTTAGCATTTAAAATGATTTATTTGTATTTAATAAATCTGATATTCATTTATTAAATATTAATAAGGTAAAAGCCCCAATATATGATCATATACTGGTACATGATCATATATTGGAGAGCTTTACCTTAAATCTTTTTAAATACTAAAAAATATTTGTTAAGGACTAAAAAGAGGTCTCTAATAAATGATTTTTTAAATATTAACAAATATTTTTAACTATAAACAAATCCTTCTATCAGTGTAACCAAGAAAAAAAATTTTTTGTAATCATAATTCTACTTTACATCAAAACTCAGCATTAAATAAAAAAAGCTCATTGATTACAAAAAATTGCATTAATTACAAAAATGATCATCAATCATTTCAATAGATAATTCAACATGTAAATCCTATAATTGACACTAAAGCTTTGACAGTATAACAAGACGAATCCTTAACGGTGAAATCATGCTCACAAAAGTTATTTCAGATAATCATCACCAGTTATTCTTATTCCTCCGCCATAATACCAAAAGGCATTAGGTCTGATCCAGATATCAGCGTAACCATTTCCTCAACGAGACGTTTATCGCACTTTTGCGATTGGACTGAAAGCTAATGCACTTCCGGCAAAGCCGTAAATTTTTACCAAAGTATCCTAGTATCAAGAAGCGGCAGAGAAGAAAAAGGAGGGTGGGTGTTGAATTTTTATTCATGGCCCTACACGGCGAATGTTTACAAGAGCTATTCCGGGATCAAGCTGAAATAGGTTAACATAAGCAAAAGCTAAAGCAAACGTTCAGCTGCATGTAAACCCGGTCTTTCGTGAGCTCTCGAGTTGGTTTTGTGTGGATTACCACAACTATGGCTATGACTATGAAACACCCGAATTAATTAATGTCTATTCGAGCAGGTGCGGCTACCTCGGATTCCGGGCTGTAATGCACCCGAATTCCGGCACCATATCTCAATTAATATTCCATGATTACGTCTTTGAGCAATCTTTTGAGAAACAACGCCGCAGTTGGATGAGGACCGCACTGAACCGGGTAAGGACTGTACGAGGGACTGAACCGACATGTGCAATTAAGTAAACACGCATTCCGATGTCTGCAGTGAGAGCTAACCGGAAAAAAGAGTTTATTATTAACAGATGGCGGTTGTTTGGTTACACAATTCTAAGCACGGGGTTATAAATACTCCACGGCTTTTTCACCCATTCCGTTTTACACTGCTGCATTTTAATCATCGATATTTCATAATCTTGGTTTTATAAATACCCGTGGAAAATTTTCTATGGTCTGGTTAATAATTGAAAAAATTTTTGTATGAATTCAGGCCTGATATTTGTTGATCTGATTATATAGGAGCTTAAACTGAGAACTAATGGCAGATAAGCTTTTTAAAAAAAAAATAATTTTATTTAAGAGCTAAATAGATTAAACTTCACTCTCTTGTATGAAAACGATTTAGCTGGAGGGAAATTCATTGAATTTTGTGCTAAAAAAATTGTATTTATTTACTCATTACACTAAATATTATTTGAAAATCAGATTATATTGAGTAAAAAACTTGTACTTTTGAACCAAGCATAAACAGATTTTGTAGCAAAAATTTTGAACCCCAAAAAAAATCTTCTTGAACCAATACAATACAATACAATCATCGATATTTTTTTTTAATAAAGTTTATTTTTACGAATTTTTGAATTTTTGAATAAAAAGGCGCGCAGTAGCCCTATCGGATCCGGCCCTTGCTTACCAAATTATTATTCTGCTCAGCCCAAAAAAATAAAACGAGTTCCAATCTCAAAAGTTTACCCCCTGCCGTAGTCGCTCATGACCTTAGTAGTTTATGCAATTTTAAACAAATTAAAAAAAAAAAAAAAAGTTTATTTTTAATTTCCCGCTAAGAAAATTGAAAATTTTCAAAAATCGGGAAGTTATTGTTTTAACCCCGTTTTTCGAAAATCGAGTTTTCATTAGATCTCGACGTTTTGAGATCCTAGGAAGCTTCCCTGACTATTCTCGCGATGGTGTCTGTATGTCTGTATGTATGTATGGATGTGTGTGTGTGTGTGTGTGTGTGTGTGTGTGTGTGTGTGTGTGTGTGTGTGTGTGTGTGTTTGTGGGTGTGTGTGTTTGTATGTAAACCTCTCATAACTTTTGAATAGCTTGATCGATTTGATCGCGGTTGGTGCCATTCGAAAGGGTTTGACTAAACTTAGATTTTGAATACAACTTGGACCGATTCGGACGGACAGATTTTGAGAAATCTTAAAAAAACTGCAAAAAAAAATTTTTTTAAATGTGGTTTTTTTTAATAACTTTCAAACGGCTTGACCGATCAATTTAAAAAACTAATCAGCTCTCAACATCGAAAAACCACGTCGATTGCCACCAAGCCGGTCAAAATCGGTCGATTCGTTCGTGAGTTATCGTTGACGAAAGAAATTGAAAAAAAAGTGTTTTTTTCGAATTACACTGAAACTTCCGATCTTATTAATTTGTGTTTAAAAATGTATCATAGAATTTGAAATACTGCGTCGAATGCCGCCAACCACGTGAAAATCGGTTCATTCATTCAAAAGTTGTTGCGGTTTGAAAATTTAAAAAATAGTGTTTTATTAAACTTCTATCAGACTTTTGAGCTCGGAGAGCTCAAAACGACACGAAAATTATGTTTTTGAGCTCGAAGAGCTCAAAAACATAATAAGTGCAATTTTGAGCGCTTAATTACAAAAGTAGCGGGAAGTTGAAGGGATGGGCTTCAGGGTCAACCGTTTTCCTAATTTTTTTTTCTGTATAGGCACAATTTTTAACTTCCCGCTAAGAAAATCGAAGATTTTCAAAAATCCGGAAGTTATTGTTTTCACCCCGTTTTGCAAAAATCGAGTTTTCATCAGATCTCGACGTTTGAAGGTCACAGGAAGCTTCCCTGACTATCCCCGCGAGGTTGTCACGGTGTCTGTATGTGTGTGTGTGTGTGTGTGTGTGTGTGTGTGTGTGTGTGTGTGTGTGTGTGTGTGTGTGTGTGTGTGTGTGTGTGTGTGTGTGTGTGTGTGTGTGTGTGTGTGTGTGTGTGTGTGTGTGTGTGTGTGTGTGTGTGTGTGTGTGTGTGTGTGTGTGTGTGTGTGTGTGTGTGTGTGTGTGTGTGTGTGAAAGTATGTGAACCGCATATAACTTTTGAACGGCTTGACCGATTTCATCGCGGTTGGTGCCATTCGAAAGGGCTTGACCAAACTTAGATTTTAAAAACTATTTGGACCAACTCAGATCAATAGATTTTGAGAAATCTTAAAAAAACTGAAAAAAAATTTTTTTCAAATGTGGTTTTTTTGGAATAACTTTTAAACGGCTTAAAGGTTCAATTCCAAAAACTAATCAGCTCTTAACCTCAAAAAACCACGTCGATCGCTACCAGTCCGGTCAAAATCGGTTGATTCGTTCGAGAGATATCGTGAACGAAAGAAAACCGAAAAAAGTGTTTTTTCGGAATAACTCTAAAATTTCTAGCGCAATCAATTCAAAATTTGAAATTCTTCGTGAGGCTTGAAAAACTGCGTCGAATGCTTCTAACCGCGTAAAAATCGGTTTATTCATTCAAAAGTTATTGCGGTTTAAAAATTCAAAAAATAGTGTCTTATCAAATCTCTATCAGACTTTTGAGCTCGAAGAGCTTTAAAGCATAGGAAAGTAATCTCTTTGAGCTCGGAGAGCTCAAAATAACCCATAAATTGTATTTTTGAGCTCCAAGAGCTCAAAAACGTCATTGGTGCAATTTTAAGCGCCTAAGTATGGAATTAGCGGGAAGTTGCAGGGATGGCCTTCAGGGTCAACCGTTTTCCTAATTTTTTTCATATACAATTACTGAAAAAAATCTATTCAAAGTTCCAAGCTTCGCGTTTCTAAACATGGAAGATAACAAAGCTATTTAATCAGAGAAATTGAAACCAGAAAATTAGCTAATACAATTCTAATAACAACAATTTCCATCCTTAGCAGATTATTGCATCATGTACTAGCAAGTTAATGGGCATGGTATCTTCCGTTTTCCATAGAACAAACCAAGCCCTATCGTGTCTCTGTGGTTGACGGGTTACGCAACCTGGCAAGAGACCGACCCGGAGAGCCCGATCGAATTCGTTCGTGCGCGTAATAATATTTTGCAGGCTCGAATAAGTCTGTTTACCCGGTAACCGTCCGTCGATCCTCACCACTCCAGCCCACCCACCACTTCTACCCACCGCACCGCCGATTAAACCCGGAGACCTCGTGTAAGAGTAAAAGATAAATCCTTAAGAGAACGCGGTGGAAGCAAAGGACGTTAATATTGAGATAATGGATATAAGAACATCGATTGGTCGTGGTAAACGGTCCAAAAAGTTACAATCCCACGGCCTGCGATATATATTTAGCAGTTTTTGTCCTCGAGCATTATTCGCGAGTCATTTGTCTTTAAACCGAGTCTTCAAATGGTGCTCAGTCCCCTGGCTGGGTTAGTGTTCAGCTAGTTGCCGGTAGAATCTAGCTTTAAAATTTCAACCCTTCTAGCTCTGCAGTTTAATAACACTTTAATAACTCCGCGGCGATGGCAAAAGAAGAAAAAAAAAAACAGATAAACAAACGGGAGTTATTATATGTATCAACTCTTGATGTCACTGGTTGTCCTTTCATGATATGAGCTCGGGTTTAATACGATCGTAGGACACATACCAGACTTTCATTAAGGGAATTTACTGGGTGGCATCAACCTTCAGCGAGATTTACCCTACAATAATACACACACACACACACACACACACACACACACACACACACACACACACACACACACACACACACACACACACACACACACACACACATACACACATACACCGACTTAAACACATACGAGTTTGGACTGAGTACAAGGTAACCATTTCCCTTTTCATCCCTCTCTGGTGGCAGCCAAGAGATAGCCTCACGCTTCACCGGGTAAATCTCTCTTCTGTAAACGCTTCGGAATTTATCGCCCACCACTATTCATCACGCGATTTTACCTGACACTATCCGCAGAGTACTTGGGAAAGGAAATTGACACTCTGGGTTTAAATGATAATAAAAGTTTGCTTTTTGGTACCGGGTGTGAGTCACCCGTTGGTTGTTTTCGAGCTGGTGATAAAGACTAAGACGATTTGGGTATTCACCGAGTGGTAAAATTTTTTTCATATAAGTCGTAAATAGTCATTCATGAAGATCGTCTTCAATAAGAATTTATGTGGTTTTTGGTAAAACATCTAGGTATGGATATATAATCGTATGTTATAGATATTCGTATGGCATTAAAATAAATATAGCTGATCATAAATGACATAAGATATGCTTTTCATGTGATCAAATTGATAGATATGATCAGACAAAATATATATGATCATATAAATTTTGTAAGATGAAGTAGATGATGTATATTCAAATTTATGTCATATTATCTAATAGATCATATGTAGGTTCACCAAATACACTTTTTATATGATCTGATAGTTCGATATAAATTATATGTAATCAGTGTTCAGATATAAACCATATATAACCAAACATATAAAACACTGATCATGTACTTTATAATCACATACAAAACATACATGTTCAGATTTGAAATCTATATCGTCAAATACACCATATATGATCATCTGATATGAAACTACATGATATGGACCATATGATGATCATATACACTTTTTACCACCGAATAAATCATAAATATTTAAATACACTTGTTATATGACCAAAGATATCGATATCATCAGATCTGGAACATAAATGATCAGATAAGCTTTGTATCACTAAATGAATCACAAATATTTAGATACACTTTTTATGTTTTTTCATAAATCATATAGGTATTATTTTTCCTAACTTTTGGAGGGTAAAATCCGAATTTATTGTGTCTTCAACCTGAAAATCGATGCGGATAGCACCGAAATACCTTGCAGAGGATTAAATTTCTCTGCTCGATGACACATATTCGTAGAGCTTATGCCGATAAATTGACAGGTGGGACTCTGGTATGCAAGAATCCGTGAGTGATGGATATCGTGAGCTCTTTGAGCCCGACTAATCCCAAGGCATTGGCTCTGTCTACCGCATCACGCATCATGCATCATGCATCATGCTCCAAATAATCCATTTTTATTTAAATCAATTATATTCACTTTTGATTACTGAATTTGACATCGCGGGTGCTTTTTACGAGTGACTCTAACTGGCTAATGGGTTCAAATTTTCTACCCAGGGAGATACAAGATACTAGGGTTCTGGTGAAAACCGCTCTTTACGCTCAGTTAACCTGGGGTCTAGGGGAATATTCCGAGAGTGCATACACGATCATCCCTCAGTCACGCATAGTTAACCGGATTTTTATGCAAAGCCTTTTCGGATGTATATCAACGACTTGCGATATTAAATCGGTATTCCAAGATGTAAGATCAGTGTCACAAGTTTATACTTATATCTTTATGCTTTATTTTACTATATACTCTAGCTTAGCTCGCTACGACAAAACTGTTATGGATGACAAAGAGCTTTTGATATTCACTCCAAAGCGGTATTTTTATGCGATAATATGAAGAATATCCTAGCAATAGCGTTCTTAAGTACGGAAGAGCCAGCATTAGGGACACGATGACATTAACGAAATACCGAACTACCGTTGGTGAATGACATGATCCGTGTACTTATAGACTGTACTTTTCCTCTAGTTCTCGTAATACTTTCGTGCTCCCAACGGGATTTACTTTAATGTCAACTTCTTAAATGTCACGTGACCTTATAGACGACATATACTACCGTACTTATTGTCTCGTGAGACAGGACAATAATGCTTATGGATAGTATACTCTGCAATCCGGATTCTAGATTTCTGACCCCGGGCCACTCTCCATCCACTTACAACTCCCTCGTAAAACTTTAAAGCGCCCTCTGTCCTCTTAACTGGCAGGAGCATTAACGTTCCCGAGGCACCGTAAAGGTTCACCAAATAATTCAAGCCAACACTGCAAGCAGACGAATTTCATTTAATAAAGAAATCTTTCCTGCTCTATTATCAATACATATTTTAATTTTTGGCGGTCCTTAAGTTAGGTAATGACGCCGTCACGTGGGGGCGCTCGTGACTTCTGGATTTATGGTCCGCATTGAATAATACTTATAATACAAACGGATTACTTCGTAACGTGCATCATTAATTGCTGATAATCCAAGCGTACATCTCGCGAAACGTGACTGTGACTGCTAACTATTCCATAATTGAAATACACATTGAGTACAGTCAGGGTCATTTATGCGTGGGATATCGAGACTATAGTGTTGTATATACAATAATATAAACTTATACTATAGTTTTAATAGCCCAGGCACTAATGCCCCTGACTACATTAAGAATACAGAGGGATATTTACTGTTAAACGTATGAGAAAAATTACCGGGCTGTGTCATTATCTCAGGTGCTGCCTTACCATTTGTTAGTAACAGCAATACTTTTTAAAGCTTATGTGAGTAAAATTTACTGGAATCTCCAGTAAAATAAAAAAAACTCTAAAGCAGATTTTACTTTAATAATATTAAATGTTTAATTGATTTAATTTATTTTTTAAGGTTATTTCACTTGAAAATATGTATCGAATGGTAGCTAATAGTAAAAAAAAATTACTAATGATATTAAAGTATATTTTTACTTACAATAATTAACTAATTGTGTAAAATTTTATTAGAATGATAATTGTATAAAATTTTTTTATAGTTAACTGTAATTCAGCAACTGATCACAAAAATGTTTAACTTTTTATCCAGCTTTGAAGTCCAGAGCGATTGCAGCGCCAACTTGAAGTTGGTGGATGATAATAAAACTTCGATTAATTTTTCTGGAGAGTTCTTAGTAGAAAATTTTGTAGTAGTTTCAGTAATTTATAAATAATTAGTAAAAGAATTGTAATTAGATCAGGAATTAAGGAATGTCCCACGATTACTGTCATTTTCAGGATAATTTGTAAAGAAAATTCCTTTTTGTGTATATACAAGATCTTCTAATTATTTGGACGTATAGCAAAAAATGCCATGCTTTTTAAGAAAAGCTTTCCGCAATCCGGGACGGCTAGCGTGGTTACCCACAGACTTAATGCCGACCAACAGTGAATCTCAACTTTATAATCAAATATTTAAGTATCTTGAAACCTAATCCAGATTGATCTGTGATCGGTTCCGAGCTGGGTAGGTACATTTAGAAAGATTAGATCGCAGTGGTAGTTTCTAACTCAAGAAGTGGTGAATTGCTAATGGACGTTGGGACTGTAGTTTACTTTTGCACGCCTCATAACCCAAAACTTGTCAAGGTTAAGCAATTCTTTGGATTTGATGGTACATCTTTATTTTTTAATAACTTTTAAATTCTTCAACCAATCGACTCAAAACCTCATAAACTTTTTGTGCTTGAAAAACTATCTAGAGAGTTAAAATCTAACAACCCGTTCAAAAGTTCTGGAGATTGTGTCAGAATTTGAAGCTCAAAAATGCTAAAAAGTTTCACGAATGGCCTGAAGGGTCAAAAAATTTTTTTGTTTTAGGACATAGTAGCTATTAAATTAAGTGAACTCGCCAGGAGTCATTGTTGAAATGAGTTGTCTAAACAAGTAAAGCCTCGGCTGATAAATAAATTGTCTCGGGTAAATTAAAGCGAATAAATAACGGTGGTTGACATTCAAAGCGGGTTAATACAAATTTACGGTGGCTTGGGAAGAAGATGAAGAAGAAGAAAAAGGATAAACTGTATAGTGGCACGACCGAGCCAAATTACTTTGGATCCAGGATCTGGGGAATTTTATCGAGGGAACTGCTGACGCTACCTACGCGGAACATATATACGGTGAGAACTAAACTAAGGGTAGAAAGAGAGAGAGGAAGGTAGGTATATCACTCACGTTAGGTAGGACGTATTGACAGGCTTTCGAGCCGGAGTGGCGTTTGCTTCTAATGCGGTTGCTGCGATGCCAAACCTGCCACTGTGTATTGTTTTAACCGGGTAAATTTCTATCTGAGGCACCTTATTGGAGATCCTGAATTATGGCACCCAATAAATGGTAGTTTGTTTAACTTTGTTGCTACTCTCAGTAATTGACAGCTGAATTTCAGATCAACTCGTTATGCTCATTTCAATTATAGGCTTGTTTGAGTTTTTTTGACAAGACGATAGCAGAGGAGGAGGCTATGAAAAATTTTTACTGAAAATTTCTTTCCGAATATTCATTTTTGATGTCCTGATATAGCAATATAACTTCACTAAGGTGCTTTCTTTTTGTACTGAATCAAAAGTTTGTTAGATAAGTAAAAAAAAAAATTTATAGAAATTTGAGCTCTTAATATTAACGTTAAATACTTTCCCAGCACGTATAAAATTTTCCTATTTAAAATACACAGAAGAAAAAATTAATTTAGATCAAGAAAAAAATTTTTAAACGAAGAAAATCATTTTAAAGAGTTTAATTATCTGAATGAAAAAGAAAAATTTTTGAATAAGAAAAATTTACTTAAGCCGAGAAAAATTTCTTAATTTAAGAATTTTTTACTTAAATCAAGACAATAAAGCTCTTCAAAATTATTTTCTTGTTTCAAATAATTTTTTTTCTGTGCCTCTATACCTAAGTGACATTTCATGCTACCTCATTGTACCAACGCTTGATTTACTTAGGATTAAATGCTCTATAAAAGTGGTTATTGTAAGTAGCTGTAATCTGCACCTGTAAGATTCTGTCTTCATCTCCGGTTTTTTACAGTATATGTATTATTTCGTGTGATATGTGTACAATAAACAGAAAACGAGAAAGACTGAGAAGTGGAGAGAATTTTGGTTTCAGAGAGTTCTAACAAACCACGAAAACCATTATCGGCGCTGAGTATATTTATCGTGCTCTGGCCCGCTCATTCGAGTTTCCGGTGTTAACATTTATTTATGGCACCCGCAGCTTCAGGCAGTAACAGTACAGTTACTACTGGTGGTGCCTGTGCTACCGCTGGTGCTACCGCCACTTCTGTATACTGCTGTATAATACGCTGTACGCCTTCAGCTCTACTCCACTTACACGTTCTGCCGATGAATTTTCACTCGGCTGATACATTGATACAGATATAGCCACCCAAAGCACATTTATCTTATTCCGGTAAATTTTTGAAATCCTCGACAATTCTTCGCTACTTTGTCATTCTTTGGTATTTTATCGGAAATGTTTGTTTTTTGAAAAAAGAATGGTGATTTTCACTTGTTTGTCTGTAGACCCATGAAAAAATTTTCTGATATATGTCCAGACCATGAAAAGTTTCGTCCGATCATTACCAACAATTTTAAATTACGGAAAATTCAAAGCTCTGTATCTTGAGAAATATCGATTTGAGCGATTTGGTGTAAAAAATCTTTCTTTAGGAAATCCAATTTCTCACAAATTTGAATCTCAATTTTTTGCTGTAAAGTCATTCGTTTATAAAATAATGACAAAACAAAAATTATGCATAAAAATCAGGTTTCTTTTGAAATAATGGGCAATGTTGTAAAAAGAAATTAATTTGTTTAAAATTTTATTTCTTAGCTGAAGAAAATAAAAACTTTTCTCACAGTTAAAATTCTCTCAGTTTCTTTAAAAAAAAATTTTTTTTTGATTTAGAAAAAAATAATTTTAAATAGATAACTTGCAAATTTCCATCCAAAATTGTTTTTTCCCAAATTTAAAAAACTTTTTTTCAACAAGAAAGGTACTGTGAGAAAAATTTTGATTTTTTCAGCTAAGAAATAAAATTTTTAATAAATTAATTTTTTATTGCAACATTGCTCATTTTTTGAAAATAAATGTTTTGCACGACTCATGATACGAAGCATCAGAGAGTGTTTTACGATCGAAAAATTTTTTTCACCCTATTTCGGTAACTATTTTTATTATTATAGTCTTGTTAGTGCACGGAATCAAGATATTTTGCATCTATTATCAAGATAATTTAATGGAGATTAATTTAACACTTTTCAAAAATTGATTTAGTGCAATAGAAACGGAAAAAAACATCAAAATAGGTCAAAAAAATTTCTTGTCCGTCATGTACGAAACTCTGGAAACACTGTAACTTGCGAAAAAATCCATTAATTGAGTTAATTTTTTTTTTTTTTAATTCTTTGGAAGAATTGTAGGTCACTGAATGCGAATGGCTAGGTAATTTAGTGTCGTTTATGTACAATTAATAAAATAAAACAAAAGCCCGAAGACTGTATATCTATATATATTGTGTACATTTATTCCATTAGAGGCGCGTACACATTATCGTGCTATTTTAGCTGTTTTACATATTTTTTTTTTTTTCACATTCTTTATTTTATTAATATTTCATAATTAAATGAGCATCATGAGTCGTGCACTTTTGGATTTTCCAAACTTTTTTCTCAGTATAATCTTACGAAAAATTTAACTTTGAAATATTGATCCAAATTCTCATAAAGATTATTTTATTTTTAAGTCTTTTTGATAAATCTCAAAGTTAAAAATCAAAATAAAAAATGATTATTATTACGTTCAATTTTATGAAATTTATCACTTGACTATTACTAAAATTATCGTTCATATTGCAATTTTTAGGATTTTTCAACAAATAAATGATCGAATAATATAAATAAAATCCTTCAAGTGAATTTTCTACAATGTTCATAGCTACTTAATCCTTGTTAATTATTATTATTATCCTCGTAATCTATTACAAAAAATGTTCCAGTCTTCCGTTGAAATTTTGAGCCCGTATGAAGATAAAACACACGGAATATACTAGTCTTTGTTGTTTATAACGTTCACATGTGACATGTCTGCCGCACGTGCTTAGCAACCTAAAAAGATCCAGGTCTAATTAAAAATCGTGTATAACCACTTCCTGCAGCTTTCGTGCTCACGCACTGCTTTATTTATAATTTATAATTTACCGGTTTCGATCTATTCTGGCGACGAATCGATCAAGGTAGTGGAAAGTTTCTGTGTACAATATGTAACATGACTTCAACCCGTATACTAGATTTTTTACGGAGTGAATGCGGCTAGTGCTGGCATTATTAGGGAGTTTTAATGGTGGCTTTTATAATAAATGATTGGTACTTTTTACCCTCGAAAAAATAAAATTTTAAAGGACGTGTCACGACGATAGCGTCAACAACTCTTAAGGAATCTTAATGAAAATCAATGTAATTTTTTTATAAACGATTATAACGGTCAAGTTCAAATATGAGCTCAATCGATCAATTAGTTTAGAAATTACAGCATTTAAAAATTTTGAAAATTTCATACTTCCACCACTTCGCCTTTGAATAACTTTTTAACGCGTCGAGATATTCAATTTTTGTAAAATGCATCTGAAAGCTGAGAAATTAAGTTTCAATTTACATGCTTTTCTAAATAAAAAAATATCCATCTTAGGATCATTTTTAAGAAATTTTACTTTTGCAGTCGTATTGTCCACACTGATAAAAAAATTAACTTGACTCAAGAGCCAAAATCTTGAACCAAGAATACCGTTTTGAAGAAAATGATTTTCTTGAGTGAAGAGAATAAATTATTGAAACAAGAAAAATTTTCTTAGACCAAGAATAATTTCTTAACTCAAGAATTTATTCTCCCGAGTCAAGTTAATTTTTTTATCTGTGCACAGAAATGAAATAAAATGAAATCTCCTTCCATTTTGGATACCGAATAGCCTTTTTTTTTTTTTTTTTTTTTTTTCAATGGATGAATTTAACAAAATGTTGAAATAAAAAAAATTTTGTAGTCAAAGTTAACTTTCAATAAGTAAATAAATAAATGAATTAATATTTATAAAAATAACAATAGCTCTTATAAAAATATTCTTGAGTCATAATTCTTTCGGGTAGAAATCATGAGCATTTGCCGCTTAAAAGTCCCAGGAATTAATTACTTGGCAAGTACCGGCGCACCGGGCCATGAATAATAATAAAATAATAATTCTTCACCAGCATATTTTGATAACAATAAACCCTGTAATAAAATATCGCCGGAGAAATATTATCTACTCACAAAACCCGCAATAAGTAATTTCATCAATTTATTTCTCACCTAGATTAATTTTTTATCATCACAAAAGAGAGCAACAGAGATAAAAGAAAGTAAAAATAGAACGGAAAAAAAATATCTTGGTTAAATTAGATAGTTTTTTTTTTATAAATTTCAGTTTTGTTTTGAAATATTTGCTGATTTTAATTGGAAAAAAAAAAAAAAAAAAAAAAAAAAAACAGTTTCACTTGAGTCAATAAATTTTTATTTAATAAATTGAAAATATGTCAAACTTTAACCTCGAATAACTTTTTAAAAATGAAACTGATCGAAAAAATCATAAGAGACATTTTTTTGTAGAGCGTTAAATTTCCTACAAAAAAATACATCGAACACTAATCGGTCAGTTGCTTGTGAAACAAAATAAAAAATTCTTAAGTATAAAAAACACATTTTTCTCGTGTTATTTAAATGAAAAATCGGAAATTTTAACTTACGAACCTTAAATATCAATAATAAGTGCTCAAATTTTGCCAAGGTTTTTATTTTGGTATTCTCTTATGAAATTTCAAGATCATTTAAAAAAATAACTTTATAATTCTCTGATGCACCTTAATTTTGGACTGAACCAAAAAGACATTTTTTTTTTTCAAAGACAACTAAAAAAATTATTCGGAGTGACGAGAAAAAAATATTGTAAAAATTTAAGTGTTTTTTACGTTTTATTTTTATAACTTCGAGAGACCATCTGACGAAAAAAATTTTTAGATACATTTTTTAAGGAAATTGAATTCTCTAAAAGAAAAAAAAAACGGTTTATGTTAACATAGGTATATTATATATCGGTAAATTCAGTATGAAATAAAAGAAATTACTCGTTACCAAAGTGCGGGGATTGGTCACCAGTAAAAAACACACACAAAAAAAAGTATAAGTGCTAGAGTCAAGAACTAAGAAGTCAAGAGTAATAGCAATAGCAACAAGAATAGTAACAGTAAGTTTAAGGAAGTCCGGGAACAAGAAAGATGGGCTTATAACCTTTTTCAGTGGAAGACAAGGCAAGAAGGTTAATATAACTAAAAAATAAATAAAACTCGATTGTATGTAATGTCCTAGCACCATATATATATATATATATTAGAGGAAATGTCCAAGGCTTGGCAACACGATAACGTAAATTGATATCGGGAACAAAATGGCTGTTTGAACAGGTGACTCGACAGCTGTTGCTTGGAGAACCTTTATTCCACCGGCACCCCCGCCCCCATTTCACATCGCGTTGTACTTACTTTCTCCCTATATTCCCCCTTTGCCCCTTATTCACCCACACACATTTTTCCAGACTGCACCGCTCTTTTTTTTAACGACTATACGTGAAAATATATATGCTTACAATTTATAGGCACGTGCCCATATATACATATATATATATATATATATATATATATATATATATATATATATATATATATATATATATATATATATACTAAGTTGATACCCACCCGCTTCGCTGGGCATACAATAAAATTTTATGTTGTAACCTAGATGAAAAATATAAACAAAATGATTAATTTCAAAAGATAATTAATATAAATTTTGAATTAGAGAAAAGTGATTGTTTATGATAACCGGTGTTAGCTTGAGTATTAAATATATGAGAAAAGTATTTTATTATTAATAATCAATCAATCAATGGGTCAGTTAGTCAGTAAATCTGTCATTAGACAGATTTCCGCATCACCCATGACGTACTGTGTAGTGAGATGCGTTCCCATTATAATAATGTTATCCTAAACATTTAGTCTAGACCGGATAGGTCAAATGGTAGAGTAGCCGACATGTCACCGGAAGGTTCTGGGTTCGAATCCCTGTCCGAGCTATCTGAATTTTTCTCGCATATTCTGTAAACTCTTATTAAGAAGGTCCTTCCTATTTCTTTCTCTCTTCCTCCTCCAATTATTCTGTTACGTGAATGTTGGAACGATTCACGTAATAATTATCCGTAACTCCTATTCTTTTCCGCTTCATAGTATTATTTAATTTTAAAATGTCAATAATTTTTTTTTAATTTTAAAAAAATGTTAATAATAAAATACTTTTTCTCATATATTTAATACTCGCTAACACCGGTCATCACAAACAATCACTTTTCTCTAATTCAAAAATTTATATTCATTATCTTTTTGAAATTAACCATTTTGTTTATATTTTTCATCTAGTGTTACACCATGTGCTATTGTATTCCTATCGCAGCGGGCTGGTATCTGCGAGTTATTAATAAATTCATAACAAATTAAGTGGTATTAAAAAATATATTTATTATTACTCATTTTATTAGAAATTATCTTAAATCGACCGTTTTTTTATAATAATTTAACGATATCGTTGTAAAATTTAGAGAAGACGCATTTATCCAGACACAATCTACCATTTTTAATTTTAATCATTAAAATCAGTATAATCATTTAACAATATCAACTTGATAATATTTATGTTTAATTTATCTGTGTTATGATATAATCCGGAGTTCATCCTTCATGATTATTCCAATACATATAAGTTATTTCAGTTATTAATGATTTAGCTATTCTTTCTTAAAAAACGTATGATTATGAATTCTACTGTCCCAACAGTCAATCGATAAAATTTAAAAATCAATCATTTTGACAGTTATTATAGCAACGGTAACCATGATAACGGTAACCATGGTAACGGCAAACCATGGTAACGGTAACCATGGCAACGGTAACCACGGCAACGGTAACCATAGCAACGGTAAACCATGGCAACGATAACCATGACAATGGTAAACCATGGCAAAGGTTGATTAGCGTGGGTGGTTGTAGGGGGTTGAGTTCGATAATTTACGGGTGCCACTGATGGTTTCTTAGATTAGAGGGTCAAAATGATATTTCTGCTCCCAAAAAAAAAAAGAGAGAGATATAGGGAAGGGGAAAGATTATAGGGCACGGAGGGGAGGAGAAGAATGAGAGGGAGGGAGGGAGGGCATATGTGATGGTAGACGAAAAATTCATTTTGGCTAGAATTGCGTAAAATCCGTTCTTAGTGAGCTCTACATCACGAATGGAGTAACTATGCTAAATTTCAAGTCAATCGGGCGAATAGTTTCGAGATCTCTCAGATGAGTGAGTGGTATTTCGCTTATATACATATATATATATATATATATATATATATATGTTTCCAGTGCTATAAGTTATTGTCCAAATAACACGTAAAGGTTTTACCGTCATGAATGTATGTGTTTATCAAATAATAATATTATATTGGGTAAGTCCACACTACAACGCGCATTTACATATTATTATTATTATTATGTGTTTATTTATTTGTTTATTATATATCATATATTATATACGATACGAACATGAATCTTTGTGAACAGTATGACGAGTAATAGAACTTCGTGAGTTCGACAAATATTATTCTATTCTGACTCAATGAATATGGACACGTTAAAAACACCATAGTTGTTTATTTGGTTTTAAATGGTTGATCAGAAGATTATCGAGTCATAACGGGTGAATAATTTTGTTTTTCTTTAAGGGGCTACACGAACTTAAAAGTCAGAAGTAATTTTTGAATAATAAATTTATTTATGGACTGAAAAAATGTATTTTTCTAATTCAAGAAATTTAAAAAAAAATAGTAACATTAAAAAACTTAAATTAAGAAAATAACTTTTGATAGGAAAATAATTCATTTTTAAGAGTGATACCACTTAGCAATCACAGTGTAAGCGAACTCATAATGAATCTGTTGATATATTAGTAATGTATCATTTTATGGGCGTCTTGAGGTAGCGCTGCTGTCAGTTTGTCTAAGCCAAGAACATCATCTTGAATTAAATAAATTAGTTTTGGAGTAAGTTAAACATAGCTCTTGTATAAAAGTGATTTAATTTCTTAATTCGAAATATTTTATGTTTAAATTGAAAATTAAAAACATATTAAATTTTACTCTATTATTTGAAATTTTTAAATCAAAATGTTCAATACCGAAAAAATGAATTTCTTAAATCAAATTTTTGTGTAGCTCCGAAAACTCTACTTCTTATTATTTTAAATTTCGTCCTAATATTTTCAGACCTAAATTTTTTTCAGGTAGTTTTCAATTTTATCTCAAACTGCGTTCCATAATTTAATTCAACTATTTATGTCACTTGTATTAAATATACTTTAATCCTCTAAATTAAAATACATGAAAGTCTTGAAGTTAGTCAAAAGTCGAAACTCGCAAAAAACGGGCCACGATTCATTATTGGTTAAAATTTAGTCGCGCGCGTAGCTCGCTATTTAAATTTCTAGTGAGTATAAAATTACATTTATCCTCTAATTTGATATAATTTATGAGTAATCCAGCGTTTTATTTTAGTAATTAAAAATCGATTTTTTTTTTTTCAAAAAATTTCTATCAGAATTTACAAAAACAAGTTACTTGTTATTAAAATCTTGAGTCAATAAAAAAAGCAGCCTCAAAATTTCCTGAAAGCATTTTCGACTCAAAAGTAGGACAGTACAATTTATGTTTAAATTTCTTTGGTGTCTAAAAGTAAGAAGCCATAAGCTTTATTAAATTCTTACCACTTAAATTTAATTATTAAGGCTTCTACAGCCCTGGGGTGTACGAAATTCAAATTTACCTATGAATTTTCTAGGTTTCTTTTTTTTTGAATCACGAACATAACTATTCTCTCCAATTCTCAACGGCCATCTGATAAATTAACTTATCAAACAGCCGTAGAAAAGAGAGCACGTTTGACCACTAAAAAAATAATTATTGAACTCAGTATCTGGGTTGTTGCTATGAATTATTAAAATTTTATCGTCGAAAGTAAATAACATTATAAATGAGAGCGATACATATCTTGTTTAAACATTGCGTCAAGCTTACTTGATTAAATGAAATTTCCGTGTGCATTAATTGAATGCAATTACTGAACCTGTAAATAATTTCTCTCATCAAGTGTGCTACGATTGAATTTAATAAATTACAAGACTCAGTGGCCACACGGAAAAAAAGATTTCTTGACTGGAGAATAAAATTCTTGGCTCAAGTAAATTTTCGGGTGCCCGAAGGAAGACCGAAGTTGTCTTAACCGAAGTAAAAATTTCGTCATGAAATTCTATTCTTGGTGGAAGTAATTTTTCTTTATTCAAATTATCATAAATACTTGATACGATAAATTTTTATATTGGATCAAGATTTTTAGGTACTTTAGAGAAGCAGCGCCACCTACTCCAGCTGAGAAAAAAATTTTCTCACCTTGAGAAAATTTTTCTCTTGAATATTTGATACCCATTTTAGATTATTTTAGCACGCAATTATACATATTGAATGAAAGAAAATGGTTCAATATTATTTGATCTTCTCATTTGACATGTTAGTCAATAAAAATATTAATGAAAATTTATTATCGAGATATTTAATTTTTTGGAGGAAGAGAAAAATTTTCTCAAAACAAGAAAATTTTCTTGATTTAAATAAATTGTCTTGGATCAAGATACGTATTTCTTGAAGCAAGAGAATTAATTTTGTTGGGATAAGTAAAATTTCTTGTGTCAAAAAAAAATTTTTTTATCGCCCAAGAAAATAATTAGCAAGAAAAATATTTTCTTGGTTCAAGTGAACCATTCTTTCTGTGCAACGTCCAACAAAACTTTGTATTTCTATTGATTTCGAAGCTTTCCTGTTTTTTTAATGTGTTATACTATTTCCGCTGTCCTTCCAAGGATTTTAATTAATTTCCGTTCATTTAAAATTTAATATGAGGAATTTTTCAAGCATAAAATTTTCACAAAAAAAAAATATTTAATCTTTTTTTAAATAATTTTTTTTTGAAGGAAGAAAATTATACTCTTATCAAGAATATAAAATTATTCAAGGGTACGCACTTAAAATTTTTAAAAATAAATTTTTACTTCATTTATGTGGTGGACATACACAGTAAAAAATTTTGCATCATTGCGTCAAAAAAATTGTGTTAAAATATTTGACAAAAAAGTTTATGACGCAATGACGTAAAAATTTATATTGTGTATGTTTAAGTATGCACAAATCTGGTTTGAAAATTCAAAAGAATCGCTAGAATAATTTTCTTAAAAATAATTATCTAAAATTGCATTTTTTGGATTTTTAAACTACGAAAAAAAAAAAAATTTCTTGCACCAAAAAAATTTTGAAAAAGACCAAAGTTATTTTAAAGCAAAAATTAATTTTTTGGCTCAAGAAAATTTACCCTCGAGTCAAAATTTTTTTCTTTTTTTGTAATATTGTTTTTATTAATTTAAAGTTTCAATATTTGGATCATTTTTTATAAAAAGTTTGGCTCTGATGAAAAAGTAAAAATAAGTAAATTTGTTCAACGTCACCCCAAATGTATTTATACGTATATATATCTGTATGCAAGAGTGAAATGAGGTCGAGAGGACACTGGTAAAGGTTTTAATTAAAAACAAAAGTAGGGAAATGAAACATTTGAGTTAGATAGTCGGGTATATACATAGCTGGATAGTGTGGAGTGGATTTAAAACTCTGTGGGGTGTAACAGTAAAAAGAGGGAGCAGAGAAAGGTAGAAAGAAGTGAGTAAGAGATATTTTGAATGCACACAGTTTGCAGTGTACAGTAAAGCTAAAAAGGGGGAAATGAAAACGAGAGCGGATTCGCAAACAAAGTGTCAGTGCACAGGTTACACACAATTCTCGTTAAAATCTAGGTTGGCTACTGAATATTCTATTGCTCTATATGTATTTGCTATGTACTTATCATCTACTATCCCATCCACATGCACGTCAAAATTGCTCGCGTGCGTTTTATACACGGTTACCCGATTCTCGCGTGACTGTCTTCATTTTCTTCACTCGTATTAACCATTTATGATTTTGTAAAAGTCATTCCGTAATAACCGGCATTACGTTATTGCCCGTCGATTAATTTTTAATCGGTCTTTCTTTTGTGTCTGATTTGTTAAAGACCTTCTTCCTTGTCCTTGTCCTTAAATAAGATCAAAAAAATTTTTTTTACGAGCTTATTTCATAATCATCTGCAAAATTTTTCAACAAAAGGATTAGAGCTGAAGGAAATGAAAAATTTTTTCTTACCAACCCTTTAAACAAAAAGAAACTGACAACAAATCTCGCTGGAGAGCGCCACTGCCAAAAAACCGACGCTGCATAATAAGATGTCAGTTCGAGTGTCAATCACCTGTTTTTGAATTATTTCAATGTTTGCGATTAAACTAAAATGATTTAAACAGTTATTTTTGGTGGGATTCTTTATTAACAAATCTAAAGTTGGTAAAATAATAATTTGAAAGATCGGTTATGTTTTTCAGAAATAATTTTTAGTACTATCAATTTATCAATCAATTACTTCCTATATACTGAAAAAAAAAAAAAAAAAATGCATATTGATTTTACAATTACCCGATGGCTTATGATTGAAAATATATTTTTTGCTTCCGTGGACAGGACGTTTATAATTTCTGCACAATATCAATTTTATCTGTCGAAACATTTTATTGTATTGTAACAGCAAAATGATCATTCAGATTGTTAACCAACAAAAAGGCGAAATGGTTAACCGAAAAAAAAAAATGAGGTTTACAAAAAAATAAAAGCTGGACAAAAAGTTGATAGATTCAACGGATAACCATCTGCCCGCATGACCAACTGATGGTTCAATAGATTGTGTCCATAGTTCGTTAGACGCGATGAGGATCGATAAAAAATACACACCGACGGAATAGAATGTGTGTGCGCGAGTAAGATAACAATTGGACAAATGTACGCGGCTGATTGGATAAATGGGAGCGTGAACGAATTTAATTAAAAACTCAATTGTTGAGAGTCGCGTCAATTTGCGGGAAATTTAATATGTTAAGTAGATTTGTCGTTTGTCACCCGTCAACGAATGCTTTTTGCAATCATTACTTTACTTTAATGACATTTTTGTTGCTAAATAGGCTTGAAAGTGAATTATAATTTGTTTTGTGTATTGTAGTTGGAATATCGAAGGATATATTGAAAAGTAATTAATTAATAATAAAAAAAGGTGGCTACTGGAAAATCTCTTGAAATTCTGCGTGAAATAAGCCGTTGCGCGACTTGATCTGTCACAGGTTAATTTTTGATTAATCGATTAATAAAATATTAATGCGGTTCATTCTATGAAAGACTAGTGGTTAATAGGGGTTGTAAGAGTTCATTTTACTCGGGATATCAAGATCTAGGTCGTCGCACAAATAATTTTTCTAAATAAATAATTTCATTTTTTTGTTAATAATTGATTAGACAATTTTTAAGTGTAAGAATTTTTTCAAAAGAAAATTCATCAGATAATTCAATTTAAATTAAAATTATATATAATTATAATTATAATTATTATATAATTATATAATTATATATAAAATTTGATACATTTAAAAAAACTTTATCGGCGTCTGACGAATTTCAGAAGAAAAAAAATTAACACAGAACTGCTCAGTTTGAATCAAAGATTCCCGACTAATTAACCGCGAATTAAGACTCCTTTAATTTTCCTCAAAGCTGACGGCGCCTCCCCTTTCCTCAACTCCAAAAACAAATCAAAATATTCCAATTAATAGTTTGTAAAGTTTCCGGGAATGAAATCGCCGTCTGTCAAAAAATTTATTATTAAAAATTTTTTCCATCGAATATTAATCACCGAATAAAAAACCGCAACGTCAAAGTTTCTATTTTAAAATTGCTTTCGACAGCACTATTAGCTCTGTACCTAGGTTATTATGATTATCATAACTATTATTTTTATTTTCTTCATTCTTTATCTTTTTTAAGCGGTTAATACCGCGACCCAGAAAGCGAATTAAACTGTCGTTAAGTGCCCGAGGAATTTTTCCTCAGCCTTCCTCACCCTAGTCTCGAGAAAAAATTCAATATCACATTCAATCTTCGCCAGCCGCCTATGATTGGCCGCAAAAAAATAATAATAATAAAACATCGTTTATTCAATATTCAGTAGCTAGGAAAAATAGTTTGACTTTTTCTCAAAAAATTTTAACAGATAAACTTTTTTTTTACAAATTTCACTTAAAAATCCAGAATCGTTTTCCGAAGTTCGAGCAACTTTTAATAGCCGTAGCGCCACCTCAAACTTAAAACTTCAAGCCAGTTGAAAAAATTAGGAAAACAGTTGACCCTAAAGGCCATCCTTGCAACTTCCCGCTACCTCCATACCTAAGTGCTCAACAATTCACTTATTTTTTAAGCTCTTCGAGCTCAAAAATATAATTTTTGTGTAATTTTGAGCTCTCCGAGCTCAAATAAATCGATGTTCTGTGCTTTTGAGCTCTTCGAGCTCAAAATGCTAATGGAAGTTTTATAGAACACTATTTTTTGAATTTTCAAACTGCAATAACTTTTGAATGAATTAACCGACTTTCTCACAGTTTACGGCATTCAACGCAGTTTTTTTAATTCTTTAAAAAATCTTTAAGCGTAAACTGGTCAGACTAAAAATTTCATAGAAATTCTGAAGAAAACATTTTTTTCAATTTTTTTCGACGATATCTCACGAACAAATCAACCGATTTTGACTGGACTGGTGGCAATCGACGTGGTTTTTTGAGATTAAGAGCTGAGTAGTTTTTCGGTTCAGCCGTTTGAAAGATATTTCAAAAAAACTAATTTTTGGAAATTTTATTTTTGAGATTTCTCAAAATTGATCGACTCAAATTCTGTAAATTAGTATCAGAATTCTAGGGGCAAAACAACTCTTCAGAACGCCGCTTATTTCGATTGAATGATGATCCGTTCAAAAGTTATGAGAGATTTACACACACACACACACACACACACACACACACACACACACACACACACACACACACACACACACACACACACACACACACACACACACACACACATACAGACACGGTGACATCACCGCGGAAATAGTCAGGAAAGCTTCCTAGGACCTCAAAACGTCGAGATCTGATGAAAACTCGATTTTCGAAAAAGGGGGTAAAAACAATAACTTCCCGATTTTTGAAAATTTTCAATTTTCTTAGCAGGAAGTTAAAAAAACCTAAGCAATAAAAACTAATGAAGGAACACTGTCAGGAATGATGGTTTAATAGATCGATCAATCGGGTGCATTAAGGAGTGCTCTTACCTCTGTGTAGTGTGCTTTCGAGGAGTAGTAATCCCAAGGCGCCCAATCATCCCCAAAGTCAATCTTCATTAGAGGGCAAACTTAGTGGCGCCGTGGAGTGGGTTCAGGCTAAGCATCAAGATAGCAATCCGTCTCCTATCCGCTAAACAGGGGACGAGCAACATCCTAACTCCTAGCAAATCTCCCGAACTGGAGCTGCAGACCAACCCAGGGGCAGTTATCAGCCAGATTTAAGTGAATCACCAGTGAAATTTTGTTTCAACATCGTACGTCCTGAAATGAGAAAACGATAAGAGAATTACGATTAGCCAATAGCTTTGGATTTTATTTATTTACAGCCATGTCACGCTATCTCGCGTGTCATTCTTGGATTATATTTCCGCGCCGGCTTCCGGCCTTAGCACCCACATTGTGGCTTATCTTTTCTAACTGATTTGAGCAACGAAATAGAGTTTAATTGCTTGAATTGATGAACTAGTTGCCTTTCTCTGACTTACTGACTGCCATTAAAGCAGAAAAATAAAAACTGATCTGTCAAGGATTCGAACCCACAACCTCAGTTTTTGATCTAGCCATAATTGCAACTCGTCTAATGATGGCAGTCGAACCCAATTTTGAAACGCTTAGAGCACCAGCCATAAATCAAGCTTCAAAGAATGGCAGCATTTGGCAGGTCATGTATGGTCTAGTCATGTTGGTTCAATCGGTAATGAGGTTTAACACAGCTGACCCATCCACGAGAACGTCCATTGGGCGCTATTTGTGATAGAGTAGCAGCATTGTTAACGAGTGCGTTGAATATCCAGCGGGTAAACTACCGGTGAACCTTTATGTACTTGGTTTGATTGTCGGATGTTAATTACTGGGCAATTGTTTGGTTGGAAAGACAGGAACAACAGAAACTAAAACTGAAACCTGAAATATTTGCTTACCTGTTATGCGAAGAAGGCATCCCTTTCTGCCTTGGGGATGCTCAACCGCAACAACAATGATCGATGTTAATGATAATAATAATGAGGCGTGCGTTGATGCTGATGCGCTAGGTTAATAATATCGAGAAGGATTTAGTCTGGCGAGTATTGTTACCGTAATATAATGTCATGGCGGCCCAACCCACCGAAGACAATGTTGGACGCAGAAATGGGTGCGCCACGCTACTCCAACTAATGCGTGGGTGTGCCACGTGTAACAGAGCCTTAAGTAATTGTTTATTGCCATATCTGGTTAGTTTGCGGACGTGATACTTCCCCTCGACGTTTGTCTACTTCTTGCCTCCCAGAAACCGCTGGACTCTAAATGATGAGTTTACTTTAACCAGGCCTGTGGGTGTGTGCTTCAATAGTCCTTGATGCTTATATGCCTATTTAGATAAGTATGTGAGTCATCGTTGATAACTTTATTGCTAATTGCTTCAAGGTTTTAGTTGATCAGTCTTTCATTTTATTGCAGGAATTGGTCGAAGTCTATGAGATGATGAAGAGTATTTTTAGACTTTCTGTTGATATATTTTGAAGATTTTCCGATAGTCGACTGGGTGATACCAAAAGAAATCATTAATTTTTTTATCTTAGTTGATGATGTACGATGCCATGTTTAATGGAAGCAGAAAACTATAGAACAAAAACGATGTTAAATTCACGAAATGCACCAATAGAATTGATCGATTAATTATTAGCGGTCTGGAGTGTGCACGTGTTGTATAAACCGACGCATCGCAGTTTGCTGATACCGTGGATTCAATGCACCTGCGTCTCTTTGTTCTCGCTCTAATACGACTCTGCTCTGGCTGTGTTTGGATTTGGATTAAATTCCAGCAGCCGTTAGCAGTAGTGGTACTAGTACCGGTTCCACCAATATCAGCTCCAGTTTCCGTATCCGAAACAGAACTGGAAAATGTCACATTCGTAACGGCTGCTCCACTTAATTCAACCCCTGGAGCATCAGTTCTACCTTTCAAACCTATTTCCATTGCTCTTTATTGAACTAAGGTTGACCCAAAACCAGTTAAAAAGAATCAATGTAGGTTGCTATTTTTTGCTGGCATGATCCATCAACCGTATCATAGAGATTAGTATCATCAACGTAATGGAGGAATTTGAATGCACTCCTTGATCCCCAAAGCAGTTAGGCATCTCGCTAATTAACCAGAGCTCAATGAAATTTTTAGGAATCGGACGCGAGGACGTCACGGGTGGACTGAATAATCCGGTTATGGACATCCCTCATGGGCAGTTTACACGCGGATATGTGTTCAGTTTATCATGTTAATGAGCTTATTAGTAGGATGATAACGGCTTGGTCTCCTAATGTATACGCTAGGGGAGTGTTAGCACCTCGTCGTATCCCTTTTCAGTGATCGGCAATCCAGCAAAAGCTACCCTATCGTATCTTTGTCTCTTAGCGAGTGTAATTAACCGGAGTTTATTTCAATTATCAACTACTCTTTGCAAAACCAGGTGGAAATCGTTAAAAATATTCTTTCTCATGAGAAAAACAATTAATGAGTTGATTTGAAGAACGACACCAGTCGCAATACGTCAGTGTACGGCCTTTTGTGTTCCATTTGAATGGAAAGATTCCCGCAAATAATGATGGAACAAGTGTAGGGGGAATAACAGTACTGAAGAAAGGGAATAGAAGGGCAAAAAAGGATAAGTTAAAGTGTAAAATGATGAAAGAGATGAATGAGTGACGTTGCGGCTCCTGGAGCGGAAACTAACGAAGAAAAAACTGTAGAAAACGTTTTCTTCCTTCCTACAGCCATCGTTTTATCTCGGTACTATGCCAGGCTATACAGTATATGCCAGGTACCTATGTATCCTAGCCTATACATAGCCTAGTGTAGCGGCAGGACCAGACCGGAGGTTGCTTGCCAGTGGTACTGCTATTTCACCGTAACCTACCAGCCGAACGAACAAAGACAGATCGTTAGAAGAATTCTCTTACATATCCCGTACCGTCATCACCCTTATATTTTCTGTCCTATCCTTTACTCGCTTCCTCGCACGGATTCTTCCTCAAGCGCCAGAGTATTATAGGATTATAAACGCGATTTATATTCTAGACGACTATCTTTCTTATTACGGATTTTTTCATGGCGTCTTACACATTTTACAATATTATATTATATAATATTATATATTTATAATATATATTATATTATATTATGGCTTATTATATTAATAGTCACCTGCGAGACTATTTTCTCGCGAACTTAAATTACCCGACCTTTTATTGCAAGCAATAAGTTTTGTACAAGTTTTAATAGTTTGAATACTCATTATAATGCCATTTTGCAGCTGATTATTGCGTTGCCAGATGACCTTGAATTTATCTAACAAAGAAAACTTTTTTTCTACGGAGAAATTTTCAACTTACTTTAGTTGGTTATCTTTGTTTATCATCTAAACATATTTCAGTATCCAATGTTTAGGCAAATAGAAATCGATAGCCCGGAGAAAGTGGGAAGTAAATAACAAAAGCAAATACAAATATAAATATAAATAAAGAGCCGATCGAGTTGTGTAAAAAAACTAGGTGATTCTAACTGACAGTGTGCGTGTGAGTGTTTATGTGTGAGAGGGAGTGGCTGGTTCCCCTTGGGGACACAATTCTCTCAACTAGTGATGTCGATGTGGTTTCAGTGTGTTGTTGAGGGTGCGGCCAGGAAGCGCACTGCCATTAGACACCGTAACTTCAGAGTCTCGTCCTCCCAGGATAATTGCCCCGACTAATGCTTTTTTTCCGTAACCTTACACAGGAACACTTCTTGTCTCATGTCTCATGTCCGACGGTTCACGCTTCTTAGAGGTCTTAGATCTACGAACAACTTCCTGTTTTCATCAAGTATAGCTACAAGAAAATATAACCCAGAACCAACAAGGAGAAGGACAAGTGCCGTTGGAAATGATTGATGACCCTCTGATTATCCCGAGCATTATATTTCATAGATTCACGGATACTAAATTAAACAACCGGCATTTCCCTTGTTATTCTCGAAGCAAATACTGGCAGTAGCAGTAGCTGTAACAGTGGCAATACCAGCGCATGGTTACGCCAAGCCGAAGAGACAGGAGACATTTGAAATGGCTGGAGATTCCAGAGCTACTATAATCCCAAGAGAACATCGTGGAGCCCGCCCAAAACCGGTTGGGCGATTACCATAGAGATTGCCGTCAGACTACGGCTGGCTAGTTGCGTACCCGTGACATTACACATGACAAAATCAAACTAGACTGAAAGGATTAACTCGGTCCTCGGTGTGAACCTCTATGATAACTGTTTAAGACTTTATTCCAATTCAGCATTCAAATAACCTGTTTCATTGACTATAAACTGTGACCATAGGCTAAAAAATCCAAAAAAGTTTCATCTTTAGTCTGCTTTACCTTGTTGATCTGCTTGTCGCCAATAACCCTTTGTTGTCTTGTAGTAACTTTACCAGTAGGTAACACGGTGTAATTTATCCTTTCATCCATCGATGAAATCACAACGAGGTTGCATCAGCTCCTGCCCAAGCTTCTCCGGTCTATCGGTCTATGCATAACTCATGAGTCTCTCAAGATACTCATGCATAAAAATTGATCGATTATGTAATTACTATCAACTAAAGCTTTATCGGTGTCTCTCCGGTCCTCATAAGCATACATATATCTCCATAAAAACACTAATCCAATTAACATGCGTTTAATCCGTCAAACAAGGTAGTGGTGATGATGTTGTTGAGTCCTGATCCTTGCATCGACTATCATATTCCTGTTGTTGCGAGTGTCCATGGTTGTCGGATTAGCAAGGGAAGATGAAAATAAATAGGAAATAGATGTTGATTTGAACGACGGTGAATGGGAAAATGGTGAGGTATAGCGTAGCTTCAAAGTCAACCCGGGGGATTTAGTCAGCTGCGTGCCGCTCAATGTTGTACCGTCTCTATTGATCGAGGCATAGAGTTACAGGCCACCGGCGTCAACCCTCTCTCTCTCTTCTGGTTCCCTTTTGATGCCACCCTAACACTGGCTGGCTGCTACCTACTCCCTTTCTCCTTCACTCCTTACTCCCGACGGATCTACGGTCATGCCAACGTAGACCGTCTGCACATATTGAGCCTGTATCTCGACATATTTGTGAAGACGTCTCTTGAACCCCTGTCCACCCCGCCCCACCAGCCCAACAGCTCTTGGTTCTCACTTTGTATTGCTGTTGCTCTGTTCAACAGAAGCGGCACCATCCGAATTCCATTTCCGGGCAATTACGATTCATGCCTTTGCAGACAGTTGTCCATTTCTGGCTAGTCGAAATATCTAGTCATCGTTCTTCAATTCATTCATTCGATCTATTGAATTTTATTGGATTTCATTTCGTTGCCGCCAATCCCAATGAGGTTCAAACTTCCAGACAAACATCAGTAACTGTCATGTAATTTCGGTTTTCTTGATAATGATGAGAACATTGATGTGATTAGGCAACGTCACACCGGATAAATAGTTAATGAACAAACGCATCAGGGTGATTACCCATCACCCCAATACGAAATTCCTCTTCTGTGAGGAATGATGAAGCAAGTGTGTACCAACATTGGGTACATCAGCCAAGGGACCTTAAGAAGCACCACCGGAGGTAGAAGCAGCAGAGGTTACTTCCAGAAAAGCTCATTCTGGTTTTAGCAGAAGCCTCGAGGGTGTGGCGAGTATAATTGGACGAAGGCGCTCGTAATTGCTTTGTTAAGTAATTAGTCGGTCGGTTCGGCACGAGCCGCTACCAATTCTGCAGCTACAGCCCATCTTCCTTCGCCCGCTAATTCCGACAATTTGATTTTAAACCTTTTCGATGGTTATACGCCATATAATTATCGTTTTCTATCTCAATATCTTTTGCAAACGGATCTAGACCCAAAAAAAAAGGAGGAGTAGGGGCAACCTGATAGGAACAGAGAATGCAAAATGCAAATTAATTGAATTCGGGGGTGTTAAATTTAGGAATTGGATATGTTGTGCTGATCCAGATTACTGTTTTATCCAAATGCGCTATTGTTGTTCAATGGTACGTATGAAAAGGTAATCTGACAGAGAGCGAAAACTAAATGAGGTTTTTAGACCGGGAAACAAGGGGTAGAGTCAGAGACGGCAGTAGGTGTCCTGAGGGGTTTAATACTACCAATGCTCTAATGGGTTTGTGGCTAGGACACTTGTGAAAAATCACGGCTCGTGGC
The DNA here is from genome assembly GCF_020080835.1 of Cotesia glomerata. NCBI lineage: Eukaryota > Metazoa > Arthropoda > Insecta > Hymenoptera > Braconidae > Cotesia > Cotesia glomerata. The sequence goes on from NC_058164.1 coordinate 22,309,921, forward strand.
CCATTTTCTACGCGCTGAATCCAACGTTATATTTGGATGCTACCTTAACGTTGGATCGATCTAAGTCACGTGCTTGCTGTTGCGCTGCGGTTCCGATTCACCCTCTCGCGTTCTCGCGCCTAGCAACAGAGCTACAACAACGTGTACAAACCTTAGCACTAACTTACCCCGTAGTTATAAGATGCATCTACACAAGATTTATAGTTCCTCTTGTGCATTGGTAATTAATTTTCAGCATATTCAAAAATTATTATCGCACTAACACTAGTACGTTACACCACTTCACTTTACTCTCCCTTTTCCCCTCTCCAATTTACCCAGAATTTCATTAATCACAATCATTACTTTGAGATCTGGTGATTTATGGGCAGTCAGTGACGAACCACTCAACTTAACAGCCGTTGATTAACATCGCCCCACTCAGACAATGGAGTTTAAAAATAATCGACGAACCGTGACACCTAAAATAGACATTGGCCCTGATGCAATTAACTGGATATCGGTTCATAAAATCATCAAATTAGCGATCCCACGCATCTTTCCATTGTCTGGAGGCAAAAACTTAACGGTTGATTAGCCACCTACATTTGAATCCACTTCCTGCTGATCAATACTAACATCATCTTGAGAGTCTTAGTTACTCTTATTCGTCTTTTTTACTCTTATTATTATTCTGCATCACCTGCTATTGAATCGGATCAATGCTGGTTGGAACGCTCCGAATAGTTAAGCGTCAAATAACCAGTAAAAGGCCATATTTGATCGCAAGCGTTTTTGCCTTTATGCATCATCGAGACATCACTAATCTAATAACAGCACCAGATCCCTTGATTCGCTCATCAACAGTATAAAAGGCGAGTCTCAGCGATACGCGGTCAGTCTACCAAGACGGCAGTGTTTCAATATAAACTGTATTGTCCTCGATCAGACGTAACATAACGCATCTTATTAATAAGAATAAGGCGGTTTAATCTATATAGCGGTCCTTGAGCCCCTCCAGTAGCATTGTTGATAAACTATAAAAAGATGTCGCAATTGGAACAATCTGCCAGTGGGATTTACGACAAGGATATGTCGACTTCGAAGAATAGCTCAACTCTCAGATTAAACCAAGAGGGTGCTGTTGGTCAGGAGCGCGATTGGATGGATCATGATACCGACTCGGAGATCAGTGAACACGACTTCCTCACCAAAGGTGCCTTTCTTCTCACACCCAGTCATGAGCTGACCGTTGAAAAGGCTGCTACCATTTGCGACAAGATGAACTTTCGGTAAGACACTTTGCTAATAAAAATCTTAACCACCGTCAACCGACTCCTAATCCAGCATCTATAACTCACTGTAACTCTGAATTTTCGCCGATTGCCCTGATCTTGAGGGGTGAAATCTTGGTGACTGTTAGTTTCCTATCTCGCGCTTGTGTTGCTCTCGTGAGATGATGTCAGCACTATTACTAACTCTGCATACCAGTAACGTTTATTCATCGAATAGTGGAAAGAGAGAGCGAAGACCAGAGTCTGAGCACGATAAGTACGAAGACCATTCCGAAGAAAATGAACTTCCGGCGAGTCAGAAGCTCTTGGAATTCCCCTCGCGGTTTCTCCGGCTCATTCAACTTGAACTGGAATAGCGGTTGTCGTGAACCCCTAACGATTTCACGTACCAGTATCTTATTCCCGGTGTAGAATCCTGTTCTTGGTAGCCACTTTTCTACCCCGTTGACAATCCACTTTCCAGTCGCTCCAACTCAAGCCCCTCGGTACTATAGATCTTTCTCTATCCTCTATCTCTCATCCCAAGTTCAGAACACTAGTCCTGGTTGCTCTCAGCAACCCTCCGGGTTATTCACTAATAAATGCATGTTCTCAACGGCTCTTTAAGTCTGATAAGGACTACTCACTCATTCGTGCTGATAGGACATCAAGCTGCTCCACTTTAACCCTCTCTGGCTTCAACAATCTCAGTTTTTAAAACCAAGTAATGGGGTCATCTTGGGAACTTATGAAAGTTGTCATCATTATCGTTAACTGATTACAGAGGGGCCTTTTCGCTGACAAAGACAGCCACTGGAATCCTGTTCAAGTTCAGCAACATCGACGACTTTCAGGCGGTTTACAAAAAAGGATTTCATAAAGTGACTGGCGCGAGATTCTATAAAAAGGTGGCAATCCCCTGCAGGCCTGCTAAAATATTCACTGTCTATGTTCTTGATGTCCCTGAGGAGTTGCCGGAGGATGATATAAGACATGCGCTCTATAAATATCGGTCTATTGTTGAGGTCACCAGGTTACCACTCAACACGGCGACTGTTTGTAAGTTTTATGTGTTATTTCATATTTATATCTACAATCTTGGGTTCAATTTTTATCGAAATAAAACATGGTTGGTTCAATTATAAAACACAAGGACTTACAACTACTACCAATTCTTTTCGTCGACTTTGCTGATAATAAACTCTCGTTTGTTGCTTTTCAGTGAAAGCAATCAACGACAAGTTGAAGAGTGAGAACAGCAACGAACCACCGACGATCTATACAGGACCACCAGTAATCCGCGTGACCCTGGCAAGCGTTGAAGAAACATCGATGCTCTTGAGCCGCGGCCTCGACTTCTACGGAGCAACCTTCTTCCCAACAGAGACTCCTCATCCGATAAGCGCTAATTTGGCCAAGTATAAAAACAACAGGTGGGTCTGCAGTGAATAAATAATTAAGGTATTGATAATTGCAATGACTTTTAAAGCATGTTTTGATTGTTAACTCATCATAGCTGTTCAAATGACAGATGGCTGGAATTAGCTTCGTTGGGCGCCGGGCAGCGGGTCCGGGATCTGCTTCCAGTTTTCGATAATGCTGGTTTCACTAAATTGCCACCGCCGGCATCTCGCGTTATTAAGCCACAGAGAAATTGACACCGCTGAGCTGCACTAGGCTTCATAATTTTCTTATTCTTATCTCTTTCTTTGTTTTCTTTCTTGTTTTTATTTTTATTTTTTGTTGTGCCGCTCTTCGCAATTTATTTTTCCACTCACACCCTCCAACGGTCGGCTCATTTCGCTTCTGTCAAACCGCCGATCGCGAGGCATGCAAGGCTATGGTCTATGGTCTACGGTCTGTTGTCTGTTATCTATTGTCTGCTTCTCTACTGTTTGCTCGGAGACAATTAAGGCGACCTCATTTTTATCTGCCACCGACTTATCGATCTTAGACGCCGAATCGAGGAGCGAGGGTCCTTTAACTGCTCGACAAGTGCCAAATAATTAGGTACCACTTGCTCTTGGTCTTATTCGCAGCCAACTTTTTACTTCAACGACGCTCTATTTTATTTTATGTTAGTTTTTAATATATATATATTGTCGAAATATATGAATACAACTAATTTTTAAATAAAATAATTTTTAACCTTTATGTTTTTTTATTTATTTTCACATCCTTAATTCTTGATCATCCCTATTGATAATGAACTGCGTATTTTTGATAAAAAAAATTAAGTCTCAAATTCTGGATTTAACACTTGAGATACGAAAAGATGATCAACGATCTCTTTTGTAGGGAATTTAATCCCGTAAAGAAAGGATTCTAATCAATTTTTTCGATTAATTTTTATCACGCATCAAATAAAAAGATCTTAAAAACTTTGAGCTCAAAATTTGGGCTTTAAATTGCAGATACCAAAAAATGATGAGACCTTTCTTATAGAAAATTCAAAGGTTCTCATCAATTGTTTCATATCTTTATTATTTAATAAATTCTAAATCAAAAGCTGCCACTAATTTTTCGATTTAGGAACTATAAAAAAGTATTTTTAAAACTTTGAGCTTGAATTTTTAGAAGACTTTTAAAGATACAAAAAAATGATGCAAAATTTTTAATTAATTTGAAATTATTAATTATAATTAAATTCTCTATAAAAAAAAAATCTTTATCAATTTTATCATAGCTCTTACCCTTTATTCGAAATCTTGATTTAAAATTCTTTAAAAGAATTTTTAATTATTATTGTTAGGAAACGAGTTAAAAATAGCACTTCCAGACATTCCAAACATTCAATTAACGTAATTGTCACTTAATTCCTTGTAACTCTTTCGCGAAAAGCATAAGCAAATAATGAATTACTAAAATTAAAATATCTTGAAAGATCGTTCTTGCTTGAAACGAGTGTACTTTAGTAATTAGTATATAGCCGGGCTTGATGGTACTGCTCGCTTAGTATAGGTAATTCTGATCGCGGGCCAGAACCAGGGGCTGCATATTACAGTGTTCAGTGAGAGTTGCTTATCTTAGCACTCACTAACGATACATTTACGAATAGAAGTACCATTAACGTTAGACTGTAGCCTGGCTTCTACAACGCAGTAGTACAATAGTACAATGATGTTGCCAAGGAAGACCAAGTAGACCAAGAAAGGAGCGATTTTGCTGGAAAGCTACTGCTTTCCGCCACCCTCCGCATTCTCCTTTAACAGCTCGCGCAATCGTTACGTTTCTTCTTTTTACACCTCTTTTTGCCCGAGCGTTAAAAATCAAGCAAAACCTGAGCTCCATAGCCTTTTTTGTTGCTACTTTTTCAGAGTCAAGTAATTATTAACTTCTACTTCAACTAGCGTTTTGGAGAGTAACCACTGTAGACTCTAGACAAAGCTCTCTGTAATTGAGTTTTTTTAGCTTTGGACTTTCAAGACACTGCTTTTCTGCGTTTGACGCGATGCTGACCTGATTAAGCTCTACGATTGTTCAAAAAAGTGATCTAGGTCAAAGTATTCATCACCAATCAATAAAAGCTAATAAAAATGTATGTAGAGCACGTTAAGTAGGTCGGGTGGGTGCCAACTCAGCTACAAGAGCACTGACATACGTCACATCACTCTAGAAGAAGTTAGCGAATGAATTTGTTTGCATCGTACATCGGCGATCATCATATCACAGCATGATCCACCAACACACTTAGTAGCAAGGCAACAAGATGAAGATGACAACGTGAAAATGATAGAATGGTGATCACGCCTGGTAAGCGTATCTGAAGTATCATAGAGTTTGAAGCTTGCGTTACTAATCGCAACTGACTCATCTATTATCTCATCAGTGAAGGCTACGTTAAGGCTGATCCCACATGCAGACGGAACATACATCCCTGAGACAGGTATATCTGAAAAGTTTGTGTATAAATATGTTTAAGGGATACACAATCCATAATGCATGATGAATGATACACATGTAGCTGTTATTCATCGGGCTTGAAGACGAGTCTATCTCGCTTTACACTTTACTTGCTTTGGTTAACTTAGCTGGCAGCTCATCTCGGCTACACACTACACAACAATAATGATAATAGTGACAGCTACTGGTGTTATTATTGTAAATGTATGCGCTGCACTCGAGTGTAACTACAACAACTAACAACTATTGTAGTATCTTCTCTTCCCTTAGTTGCTGTGCCGAGCAGTTAGTTTCCTGTTTGTACATCACGTACCCCCTGGTCTGTTCCAAGCTAGTTGTTTTGGATAACCCAGATACATCAGACGGTACATCATGCTATGCCGATAGTGCCTCCTCATCCTCAAAGAGTGGTGCTAATAACCTGAAACTAGCTCCCGGGTCAAAGAATTCGGTATGTTGAGAAAGAAATGAGAATTCTCTATCCAGTGGATCGTGGACGTATAGTATCGTGATGAGTACAAAACATTTTTATTATTTTCACGGAATTTCGAATCCGGAGTAACACGACTCAAGTGTATTGTGAATTTATTAATACGTATGGTGATCGTAAAGAAATGTTTCCCTGCTACGGCAAAACGTATCGTGATTATCGCGATCCACGTCTGCAGCGCCACCACTCATAACCAAGTTCTTATGTTACTCGTGAATGTTTATTGTGACAAAATTGATAATACAATATTGCATGCCTTAAGCGCGAAGCACACAGATATGCTCTACTCTCGTCTAAAAATCGTGATTTCGATTCAAACGTGATTTTCATAATTTAAACAAAAAAAAATTATGTATAAAAGGCATATTGAGATAAATAATAATAACTACAGAACACGTTAAAAATATTTTCTTATCGATTAAATAAGATTTCTCAGGAAAAACTCGTTTTTCTGACGAATTATATGAATAAGAGCATGGTATTCACATGAGCACTGGGCTTGATAACACAAAAACTTTGTCAAAAATTATTTTCACGATTTAATTTGTTTTTGTTTTATTCCTTAGGGAATTTTCCAAAACCCTTGTGAAAATTGCGTGTCAAAATAATTCCGTTTCAATACAGTTAATTTTTTTCGACTGTCAGTTCGGTGACTTTTTCTGCGATTTTGGCAGCCATATTTAATATTTTTCATGAAATAGGATTGAAATAACTATAAACAAGCAGAAACTATACATACATGATGGTATAATTACTAACTGTTTTATTATCTGTTAAGATTTTTTTTAGCTCAACCTACAGAGGAGATAATACCACTCGCGAGAAAATTCAAACAAAAAAAAGTATAGAAGTCTTTATGAAAAAGTTAACAAATTGTAATGTAAGCATTCAATCTAAATAATTTGAGTATGACATGAGCGCTTAAGGCATGCTCATTTAGATTTTCCAAACTTTTAAAGTGAAACTTTTATTCTATCGCCCAATAAAGAGATACCTAAATATAATAGGTAAGATTAGAGCCCCAGTAGCCGCTCATGTATCAGTACATGCTCACTCCACGTATTTGTATATTTATATTTGTGGATATAGATATACAAATACATGGAGTGAACATGTACTGGTATATGAGCAGCTACTAGGGCTTTTACCTTACTACAATATTTATATTTTAGTTCAAGTATTTTAATTCATGAGATTGTTATTATTTTTGAAAAAATATTAATTAAAAAGAAATTATTACCAAGTTAAATAAAAAGTAAAATATTTAATTGACCATTTTTAGAATTGATTATTAATATGAATAATATATTTCATATTAAATGGTATTTCTATCGAATTTAAAAATAACAACGTTTCAATGGATACTTTTCGACTACCCTGTATATAAGTTAGGTTAGTCAGTAAAAAAAATCTATATTTTTAAGTATATTTGATGGCCAACTTCATCATGTCGCTTTTTTGGGACATCATGCGCGTGCAGCTCAAAAATTTCACTCTCATCTAAACGCGCCAAAAGAAGTATAACTTCAATAATAAGCTATCTTATTTCAATTAAATGTTCTTTAAAAATAACAAGACAGAAAATGCAACTTCCTCTATCTTCAGAAAAATTCAAATAGCTATTATTTCTAAACTTATTGACCTACTTAGCTAATCTTTCAACTTATTTGAGATAATCGTCTGAGAAACATGTGTACTAAATTTCATTAAGATCCGTTAATGACTACAAGCACAATCGCGGCAAGGGTGATTAATTTTCTGAAAATTTTTAGTTGAATGTCAACGATCCAAAAAAGTTTCATTTGCATCGTGGTTTCATAAAACCACACAATAATTTTTTTATTCATTTTAATTTATATTAACAGCATAATAATTTTAATAGTGACAATTTTAAAGGCAAAACATTTACTAGTATCAATTATAAATTTGGAATTTAGTTTTTGTGGAATCGCGATACGTACAATTTGGAAGAATGTGACATGTAGTAAGGAGTATCGCAACTATAGCGATACAGGCGTACGATGTCCGGATCCTTGTGGATCGTGATTATTGCGATACAGTGTATTGAGCATATGCGCATATAGAGTGATGAGCGCAATAATTTTTACTCAGTGTGATGATTTGACTCCATCTAGTTGTGCAGTTTGTTTGCTGATAGTTCCAAAAGAGTCTTAATACTCAGGCCTCAATGGTTGGCGCTTAGTCAACGTCTCGTGACGAGTCGGGACAAGAGTGATTTATCCTTAAGACACTTGAATACAAATACCCGGTTAACAATAAGGCCTGCTAAATAGTAATTGTATGTTGAATGGAATTTAATTAGCGGTGAGTAATTAATTAACGTCACAGCGTGTCGTAATCATTGGAGACGTTCTCGTCGTCACATTGTCACATTCTCTGCTTACCGTCACTCACTATCATTATCCGTTACAGGGATAAAGGACACGATTAAAAACTCATTATCTGATCAATATTATCTTCCTCAGATGATTGTGGCGTTGATTGACAGTTGGACGGTCTGAGACGGAGGACAGAGTCATTTATTGTTGTTACTTATTGCACACTGGTTATTAAATGAAGAGCAATATAGAAAGAAGCTGATGAACACCGAGAGAAAAGTGTGGGAGTCGAAGGAAGTGAATATCCTCATAGCAAGTGGCTCCAGGAGAAAATTGTCTCGCCATCGTTTAATCTATAATCCGCTTGCGTCACGGGTGACCATGGGAACCAATTGGTGAATGTCGATATAAACTCTATATATATAGATATCTCTTTCTCTCTTGGTCGACGCTGGACGGGAATTTCTGGGGAAAGTAAAGCTGATCTAATTCCAACAATTTTTATTCTATTTTATTTATTTACTCTACTCTTTTTATTCCTCATAGTACCTTTGTCTCGGATATAAATAACCAAGTGAGTAGAAAATGAATTATGATATAGAGAGTGGAAAGTTTGCTATGAACAATCGTGTGTAACGCTAGAAAACGAAATTGATAATCAAAAGTCGTAAATGATCGCACATTTTAACTCAGCGGCATTGACAAATTTTTTGGAATATTTTAAAGTTTCCTTTAAATATTTATTTTGATTCGTTAGAAACTTTTGTTATTATTTCTAATAAATAGAAAATAGTTTAAAATTCTGGTGGTAAACCAACTCATAATATTAATTCTCAACTCCATAAAAAGTTTCGTCTATTAATAACTCTCCTCAAAAGAATAGAGAAGCTCAGTATAAAAATAAACATCACATCAATATCTTCAAGTTTCACCGTAGCTACTTTATAGTTTTATGAGATTACTTTGTAATTGGGATATACACAACAATTCATCATAACTTTATTTGTTATCACGTCCCTTCCTAACCCTTTCTTCATCTTCTTCTTCTTCTCCTTTCCCTTTCTTCCACTCATACTAATGTTGGTATATAACAGCTTAAAGTTTGATTTAAATTAAAGTGTGGATTCATCACAAACTGCAAAAGACGATCGTAAATGCCAGCGTAGTTTGAGCACAATCGTACGCAAGGAGATGAGAGCAGAATACTCCACCCCTTTAACTACTCTGGATCCAGATCCACCCTCACCACAGCCTGCTGTTAAGCATTCCAAAGACGCAGTTGTAGCCGGTAAGGGAAGGGTCTACTTCGCCGACAGTAGAATCTGGGAACTGAAGTGGAGGGTCGCGAATATGAGAAAAATGAAGCGCCAGTATGAAAGTATTAAAAGCAGACAATGAATTTGAAAGAACAAAGGCTATGAAAGGGATGAAGCAGACGAAGATAGACGTGAGAGTTGCGAATTGTATGTTTAAATATTGCACACCTCATAGTGTAAAAGCGCTTGAGGAAATTCTTGACTCTCGCCTTACCAAAATCAAGCAGTTTTCTGAAGTAAAATGTCTCTATTTTATTCATATTGCACTCATAAAATAATACGAATACACGTATGTTAAGAGAAAAACACTCGTTTTAACGTATTTGATATTTTTAAACGACATTTAATTTATTTAGTGTAAAAAAAAAATTTTTCAAGCCTGCCCGGATATTGGTATGTGCGGATCTGACACATCTATATCAAGCCGTATCAGAGGATATTGCACGCCTCATAACGTGAAGCGGTTGAAGTAGTGCCCTCCTTTCGCCTTACCAAAATCAAGCATCTTTTGGAAGCAAAAATGTCTCTATTTTATTCATATTGCACGGAATCTGTCCGGATGTCTGTATGTGCAGATTTAGCATTATTACACCAGCAAAACTTAACATATCACGAAAATTTTTTTTATTAGCTTCAAAATTACAGTGCGCAGTTTCTTATTGCAAATGGCTATGTAATTCTGTGTTGTTTAATTGTAATTGATAGAAAAATGAAATCGACTAGTTTTTGGTACATCTATATATACGTAAGTAAAGACTAGCCTAAAGAAACGCATGGGCGCTCGGTCACCTGTACAGTAATGCGCTTGTGTCCTATTTTTTTTTGGTGCGATATATTTAAATCTATCACTAAAGCACAATTTTTTGAATTGTCCATTTAATACGAATAAGAAAGTAATACAACTTATTTATTTCTTAAAAATTAAATGAATATTATGAGGCGTGCATTTTGGGATTTTCCCAACTTTCTAAAATTATATGTAGATGAATGAGAGAATTTTTCATTGGTATGAGCAACGAAGAAAAGAGTGAAAAACAAACAAAAGGAGTGATAATAATGATAATTGAAGCTGTCGTGTTCGAAAAAAGAATAAGGTTATACGAGACTACGTGGTGCAGAGGACAACTAATGCTATAGAAACCATTTAATATGAATAAGAAAGTAATACGACTTATTTTTTTTCTTCGAAATTAAATGAGCGTTATGAGGCGTACACTTTTGGATTTTTCAAACTTTTTTGTCTCTTCAATAGTGTCTATGATAAATCATTTACAAAGGGAATATCAAGTCATGGTCAGCTTTCATGTCACATTCTATTATATCAAATATGAACTAATTCTTAGACGTATAAGTCTAAAGGAACTTCAATATTCGGGAGCCAGTAGTTGACCCTGGAAAGTTTTTGTTTTCAAAACTTTAGCTAATTTTAGCCTTGGTTCGGTTTTGTTTATCATACCGCTTACACCGGTAGCTTTTATTCATCAGAGTTTTATCTATATCTCTGCTTCTGAATATTCATCGGCCCTCGATGGTACTTTTTTGCGGGAAACACATTTTTTTCCAATGAGCTTGTGTCTGATGAGATTGACAGATTTTTTGATGAGTCGCTTTGATATAAAGGTTGAACATAATTATATTTTAAAAGGTTCGACAAATGATATTTGCTGTTTATATTTCATGAAGGATGAGGAACACAAACAGATTTCAAGGTTTTATAGAGGCGAAAATGTTGACGGATGCCTGTAACGGTAATTAGAACCGAAATGGTCAAAACCTTCATCTCTCAGCAGTAAAAAGTTTGTCAATTTATGTCCCAACAATTTCAAAACCAAAGACTCTGATAAAAGACAAAAAGTAAGGGCAGTACTTAATTTATATGACTGTTTTCAATTCCTCGAGCACTAAAAAGGACAACGAACTATGAACTGTGATCCCGCAAATAGAACAGAGGGCCATAATAAAACCAGGATGAATAAAACAGAGGGTGAGATGAATTTTAGAATGGCGCGAAGAGAGACGCCAGGAATTTTCCGCATTTTTCCAAGAAACTTTTATCGGGATTGCGTTCATTCCTTTCTTCATTTAAAATCGGTCTTGCTCTAGCTTTTTGGGATGGAAGACAAAAGAAGAACACCGTGCTGTTCCTGAGTCATCGGGGACTGCATTCTTGGAGCTCCCTTTTCATCCTTTTCATTCTTTTATCCGGGTTTTTAGCTTTTCAGATCTCGTCCAAGCTTATCCTTTGACGTCAGTCGACGCCTGTTGCGGCTGCACAATGAATTTCAGAAGAGAATCCACTCTTGGTGCAGACACCACTTCTTGGACCATGGTCCAGCTTATGAGCGTCGACTTCTTAAAAGAATTCCAATCCAAATCCACTACCCTCATGAGTGTCGGCTGACCCTTGGCTTCCAGTTTTCTTGAAGTCATTTTGAGTCGAGAGTTTTCAAATGGAATAAATAACTCGATGGATGGCGACCTGTTGCCAGGGAAGGGGCGATCAATGTTTAGGGCATAGATGATATGAATTAAAAGTGATCCTTTTTTTATGTTATGAATAAAGTAAATTTATACTTCAATTGAATTACGTCTATTGAATTAGCATTGACTTAATCTAACATTTGCCAACGTTGTTAATGATTGCTCGGAATCTAATTAAGCAACAAATTTAATTAATAAGCAAAAAAAAATGCTACAAATTTAGCACCACAAATAAATTTTATTGCTTGAATAATGACTAAAATACAATAAAAAAATTATTTTGATGAAAACTTATTGTCTCGATCCACAAATTGTTTGCCTAACAATTTTTTTAGTTTGTTTAAATTTCATATTCTTGAATTCAGAAACTATTTTTGTTATTAAAAATACAAATAATTTACTTAAACTCTTTCTGGATTATTTTTGAGACATTGATTATATCGAAAATATCACAAATAATAACTTGCCGAAAAGAAAACCACCTTGCCACCAGTACATAAAGTTGTTTATTTGTAATTGAAAGTGACGAGTGTACAGAGAAAAGTTGTGTTGGATAGAGGTTTTTTTTTTTGAAAAAGATAATTTTTATTGGTCACACACAAAGATACATAGTTAAAACAAGTTAAAAAATTACTTAAAAAAATGTCGGATAGAGATCTGGTAGCTTAACTGAAAGAGCTCCGGACATGTAATCAGAAAGATTGCCCTAAGAAGTTCCCCTAAGAAGTTTCCGTGACTATTTTTACGATGATGTCCATACATGTGTGTGTGTGTGTGTGTGTGTGTGTGTGTGTGTGTGTGTGTGTGTGTGTGTGTGTGTGTGTGTGTGTGTGTGTGTGTATCTATGTATGTAAACCTCTTATAACTTCTGAACGGCTTGACCGATTTGATCGCAGTTGGTGTCATTCGAAAGGTCTTCGTCAAACTTAGATTTCCTGTAAGTTGGAACCGATTCAGACCAGTAGATTTCGAGAAATTGCAAAAAAAATGAAAAAAAAAGTTGTTATTTTTTCATTTTTTTTAAATATCTACGAATTGGCTGAACCGATCGACCTCAAAAACTAATCAACTCTTAACCTTGAAAACCCGCATCGATAGCCACCAAAAGCTTCAGAATCGGTTGATGCGTTCGTAAGATATCGTTGTCGAAAAAAATCGAAAAAAGTGTTTTTTTGTAATAACTCCGAAATTTTTCATCAGATCAATTTTTTTGTTCAGAATTCGGCTGCCCAATTTCAAAACACAGTAACTAACATTTAGAAATTTCTTAAAATTTTTCTTATTAAAAAAAAATTTTGCCTGCCAAATTGATGAAAAATTTGATTTATGAATAGAAAATACTTGAATATAAATATTTTTAAGAAAAAATACTTGAAATTAAGGTCTAAAAGTTATAAAAAATGCAGCAATATTAAAAAAAATTAGGTATAAAAATTTTGCAGTTACTGTGTTTTAAAATTGGCCAGCCGAATTATTTATAGAGCTCGAAAACTACATCGATTGCCGCTAACCACGTGCAAATCGGTTAATTCATTCAAAAGTCATAGCAGTTTAAAAATTTAAAAAATCGTGTTTTATCGAACTTTGATAAGATTTTTGAGCTCGAAGAGCTCAAAAGCATAGGAAAGCTATCTCTTTGAGCTCGGAGAGCTCAAAATAACACAAAAACTGTATTTTTGAGCTCGAAGTGCTCAAAAAGGTCATAAGTGCAATTTTAAGCGCCGAGGTATGGAATTAACGGGAAGTTGCAGGGATGGCTTTCAGGGTCAACCTTTTCCTAATTTTTTTTTACTGATACAGTTATAATTAATGGTACTTTTTTATATTTTTTTTTTGTTTATTAAATAATTATTAAAACAATTGTAATTAAATTAAACATTAAGAAAAATTCGACAATTATTGTCATTTTTAAAATAATTTCAAAAGAAAATTTTTTCTCTTCCATAATTCAAGCAATGACTAAGTTTCATCCAATTCAATAATTGCCGTATTTATCCAACCACTGAGGTTTACTCATCGATGTATTAATTTCGTATGTTTACCCGCTCACCCGAGTTAAAAAAAAGTGTAAACACATCAATCATCTGTTTATGTTCAAATGACGATGCTTTTGCATAAATATTTGCCGGTTTTATAAAACAAAATCAAACAGCTGAAATTAAATAAAATATTGATCCTAGAAAGTGATATTTGTTATTAAACGCTTTTAGTATTCCAATCATGCACAAAAATCATAAATTTCTTTGATGTTTGCACTAAATTTCGTCCCTTTAAACTCCGGAAAATTCAATTTATCAAAAGGAATATAATTTTTTTTTTATTACAAAAAGCGCTAAAAATAGTTTTGTGATAAATTTATGCGAGATAATTTATCCGGATAAAAATAAGTACATATATTACCATTATCATTAATAAATGTCGGGTAAAAAATAGTGTATCCAATTGCATATATGGCGGGGTGATTTACAATCTAGCGTCTCCGTCCACTGCAGGTTGGAATTATGAAAGGCAGTGAACAACGAATGGCGAACAAAGTATAAGCTGAAGGAAAAGGAAAACCCAATGCCCAAGACAAGCATCGAACTCGCGTAGGGTGTTGAGCTTTTCTTGCCCCGCTCTTATTCTCATTCTGAAAGCTACTTCATCCCCTTGATCTTCATTCTTTTTGAGAAAGGTTGCGTGCATAAGTTACGAGCAACGTGCCTTAAGAAACTCGACAATTAACATGATCTATTGCGAGGGTGTAATAACGCTGGTACTTATATTCGCGGACGGGTTTTTAAGTATTTTGTTGAAGTTTAAATTACACGAGCATTAAATAACTCGATTTTGTTATTCATATTTTTAATTTATGGCGAGTATGTGTTGATGCGCTAAAAGAAAATTTTTTGGTTAAAGAATAATATTTTGTTATCTAAGCGTATAAAAAAAAAAAAAAATTAGGAAAACGGTTGACCCTGAAGGCCATCCCTGCAACTTCCCGCTAATTCCATACCTAGGCGCTTAAAATTACACTTATGACCTTTTTGAGCTCAAAAATACAGTTTTTGTGTTATTTTGATCCCTCCGAGCTCAAAGAGATAGCTTTCCTATGCTTTTGAGCTCTTCGAGCTCAAAAATCTTATCAAAGTTCGATAAAACACGATTTTTTTAATTTTCAAACTGCTATAACTTTTGAATGAATTAACCGATTTGCACGCGGTTAGCGGCAATCGATGTAGTTTTTTGAGCTCTATAAATAATTTTGAACAAAAAAATTGATCTGATGAAAAATTTCGGAGTTATTACAAACAAACACTTTTTTCGACAACGATATCTCACGAACGCATCAACCGATTCTGACGCTTTTGGTGGCGATCGATGCGGGTTTTCTAGATTAAGAGCTGATTAGTTTTTGAGGTCGATCAGTTCAGCCAATTCATAGATATTTAAAAAAAATGAAAAAATAACAACTTTTTTTTTCACTTTTTTTTGCAATTTCTCGAAATCTACTGGTCCGAATCGGTTCCAACTTACAGGAAATCTAAGTTTGCCGAAGACCTTTCGAATGACACCAACTGCGATCAAATCGGTCAAGCCGTTCAGAAGTTATAAGAAATTTACACACACACACACACACACACACACACACACACACACACACACACACACACAGACGGACGGACGGACGGACATCATCGTAAAAATAGTCAGGGATGCTTCTTAGGGCTTCAAAACGTCGAGATCTGTTGAAATCTCGATTTTTGCAAAACGCGGTGAAAACAATAACTTCCCGATTTTTCGAAAATCTTCGATTTTCTTAGCGGGAAGTTAAAAATTTGTTTCTAAGAAACTTTGGAATATTGAAAGTGTAAAAATTTGCTGAAAAAATGGATAATAACATAATGTATATAAATGATACAAAAAGCGCATTATTAGAATAATGACCGCTAAATTCATCAAACAAACATTTTTTCAAATCAATTAATTGCTATTTTTACTCAAAAAAGTAGTTTTAATAAAGTATGATATGGATTTTTCAAATTTTCATTGTGAGACAAATACGATAACTTTTAAAAAAATAAATTTTTTAAATCAATTTATTTTTTAATTTTCTCGTGTGATTCATAGAAAATTTTAAATTGAAAATTACAACTTACTATCATATTGTTTAATAATAATTTATTTTTTTCGACTGGTAGAAAAATTTTTTTGTCCTTTGAGCAGCCATAAGTAAAAAACTGTCAATAATACAGTCTTTAATTGGTTCTTTTTTGTGATTCGTGTCTCAGAACGAAAGAGGGCGTTTAATTTGTATGAAAAGAATCCGCGGGAAAATTTAACGATCTCAAAAATTGAATTGTAAATAAAATTAATTTTTTGTAAATTATTTTTTAAATTTATTTTTGTAGAATGCAGTAGATAATTTTTTCTTTTTTCTATCGACATTTGATATAAAATTATTAAAAAATATAAAATATTACGAAAATTCATTAGTAAAACCTCATATATTTAAAATTTACGGATTTTTTTAATCTACGCCTTATTAGCCCTAAAAAGGATAACCGTTTTTTCAAAATGATTTTATTCTTAAATCAACAATATTTCTTTTTAAATAATTATTACTAGCGCATAATTGCAGTTTCTTAATTAAAAACCAGCAAAGATAATTATTATAATTTTAACTATATGATCATTAAAAGTAGCGATTTTTTCTAACCTCGAAATCAAGATTATTATATTAAATAAACTCGCGATTGCAGCTACCTGAGATCCGAGAGCCAGCTATCAAACTCGATACGAAAGAGTGGAAAGTTGATATTCCTTGAATTATACCACGCAAGGGAGCAAGAGAGCCACGACCCTTAATTGTAAGGTGATACTCGTGCGGTAACTCTAGAGCATCGCGCTCTGATTTTTATAAATAAGCACAGGAAATTTTCCAGTATCTCACCAACCAACGATTGAAGTCCAAATCAACGATTACACCCGACAAAAGTATGAAGGTACCCATTAGAAAAGGCTTTGGTTATTTTTGATGGTTGAATAGCAATTGTTACTGTCATGATTGATTAATAATTGGTTAAGGCTAGCATATGAGGATTTACTTCATGAGGAATAGATTAATAAAGTTGAATAACGACTATAATACACAAACGAGTTAATCAATATTAATTAATAATTAATTTATTTGAATATCGTATATTGTGTATTGTATGGCGTGTATTGCGTAACTGTTGATTATTAATGAAAATATAGAGGTAAAGTACAATATATCTGTATATAGGCAATTACGCAGGTATAATTCACGTTGTGAATAACAAGTTGGCTATGTAACTATCCGAGTTGAGTTTGGCTTTGTTATTTCGTTGTTACGTATCACCGCTACGAGTCGAGTAATTATTCGGTTGAATTAATGACTGCGATATATTGCCCATTAACGCTCTCGTTCGATACTCTAAATCCTCTAACTTCTGTTCTACCCGCTCTTTTTAACTTCCCCCAATGCTTAACATGTTCATCAATATTTAACAGAGACGGATTTACTTCAAAGAAGTTTATGTCAAACGGCTTCCAGCTGGAACTTTGCTCGTTTTTCAACTTCATTATTTTCTAACGACCTTCGCTTAACGACAAATTGACTATTTACTCGTTAAAGAGTTCGGGAATGATCAGTGACCTTTCCTAAAAAACTGGGTAGTACATGAGAGCTAAATTTTGATTCCTATGTCGTTGATATTTCTTAGTGTAACTCATTAATTGGATTTTCTATTAAATTGATACTGAAAGAGATCAAAGACGCTCATAAAAGATATAAGTTAAAACTTAGTTTGTTAAAATTGGGTCAAATGGACCAGAATTCCAAGGACGATATTTTTCAATAGTCACTTAATTCTAACTCAATTGAATTCGATATTTCTGCTTAGAACTTAAGAATCTAATCTCCAATTAAAATAATACTGAAGGGGATTAAAGTTCCTTACAAAAGAATATATTGAAGCTCTCATTTGTTGAAATCGGAGAAAACAGACCAGAATTCCATGAACTTGAAATTTTTTAATATTGGTACAATTTTAACTCTGGTAATTTTGATATTTTTAACTGTAACTCAGTAACTAATATTCAGATTAAAATGATACCGAAGGGGGTCAAAGTCCTCAGTAAAAGGTGATATTAAAGCTCTTGTTCGTTGAAATCGGGGAAAACGGACCAGAATCCTACGAACTTGAAATTTTTCAATATTGGCCCAATTCTAACTCTGGTGATTTTTATATTTTTGACTGTTGCTCATGAATTTAATTTTCTATTTAATTGATACTTAAAGAGATCAAAGACGTTCATTAAAGATGTAAGTTAAAACTTAGTTTGTTGAAATTAGGTCAAATAGACCAGAGTTCCAAGGACTTGAAATTTTTCAATAGTCACTTAATTTTAACTCAATTGAGTTCGATATTTCTGCTTAGAACTTAACAACCTAATCTCCAATTAAAATAATACTGAAAGGGATTAAAGCTCCGTACAAAAGAAGATATTGAAGCTCTTGTTTGATGAAATCGGAGAGAACGGACCAAAATTCCACGAACTTGAAATTTTTCAATATTAGTTCAATTCTAACTCTTGGATTTTGATATTTTTAACTGTAACTCAGTAACTAATATTCAGATTAAAATGATACTAAAGGGGGTTAAAGTTCTCAATAAAAGATAATATCTAAGCGACATTTGATTAAAATCGGATAAAATGGACCTGAGTTTTATGACTTGAAAATTTTTGAATTCTGCGTCAATTTCAATTATGTTATCTTGAATATCTCCAAAGCTTTTCTAAATAAATCAAAATTATTTATTCATCTCTGAAGCTATTGGAAACTTCCTAGCCGCGGCAATTTATCCCTTTGGAGACCGAATAGAAAGGGGAAACAAAATCAGTAGAATATAAAGGCGAGTAAGAAAAAATGATAATTAAGTAGTCTATTCGCACTAACGGTGAGTTTGGTCCGTTCTTGTCCTCCGGGGGCCGGAGAGAGCTAGAGAGCTAGGCCAGATTCGAGCGACTTTCAAACAAGCCTAGAACTCAATTCATTCGGAATTCAAATTACAGCATGCGATGTGAATACCGTCCAAGCTGCTTTTCCTTCCTCACTCTTTCGGTCCCTTTCTCAGAACGAGCAGTCGGTCTCTTTCCTTTCATTCCCTCGCTTCATTGCTTGAAACCGCATCCCTGGAATGTTACTGCCGGCAGCATAAGAGAAAATGCCCTCTTCCTTGCTGGTTGCCGCGGTAATATGAGAAATTTCATCCTCTGAATGTGTAATATTGTTGAATTTTAAAATTTTATTTCTCAGACGAATTAAACAGTATGTATGTTTAAAATTACTTTGAATTATTCTTTAATATCAGTCATTTCAAAGCTCTCGTCGGAAAATATATCCTTTGAGCATTAATAATGTCGCCGGAACAGTAACTTAATTTTCAGATAAATGTCTTCAGAATCAATCAGCAGATTCTCAAACCACCTCGTATCTTATTTTACTTACATCAAATTGGTGAATGATATCAAGCTCTTGGTCGGCTGATAAGCGTCTATACACCGCTTACCGTTATACAGAGAACGCGGTGGTTGTACAACCGCAACATTGATGTAGCATTGATCTTGCTGGACCACAGATTTAATCGCTTTGTCTATAAATTTGGCCATGCTGCTGCGGTGTACAACCGATAACGCGTGTACCTCATTCTCATCACCTTGTTCCTTTTTTTCTCCACCAAGTCCTTGTTCATTTTCCATCCTCCATTCTATATTCCACTTTTCGGTTTCTATAGCACTAGTTGTCCTCTGCACCACGTAGTCTCATATAATTTTATTCCTTGTTCGACCAGAACAGCTTCAATAATCATTATCATTACTCCTTTTGTTTGTTTTTCACCTTTTACTTTTTTGCTCATAACAATGAAAAATTTTCTCATCCATCTACATATAATTTTAGAAAGTAAGAAAAATCCCAAAGTGAATGCGTCATAATGCTCATTTAATTTTTAAGGTTAAAATCAGGTTTATTGCATTTTTTGGTCCTTTGAATTTCCTCTCATTTATACTAACACCAAAAAATATTAAATCCGTATTCAAGACCTAACCAATCGGTCGATATAAATCTCGTTTGGTTGAAAAACCCCATAAGTCAGTGACTTATGGGGTTTTTCGAATAAACATCCAATTTCAAAATTCTAAAAATAAACTTTTTTTTTTCCAAAAAAACTTCTTCTGAGTAGAAAAAATTCAGTTCAATGCAAAATACTTGAATTTTTAATCATTATCGCAGTATAGGTTTAAAAAAAACTGAATTAAATTATTGTTTTATTGTTTAATGTGATTTCACTGACTTTAATTTTAAAATGATTGATTATTAGATAATTTGAAACTAAATTTACTGTTAAATACTTAAATTTTAATGAGTTTTACAATATTCGCTTGATGGATTAAAATTAAAAATATGTTGTTTTATTGTTGACTCTGATTTAAATTCTGAAATTAATGATAACCAAATAAAAATACATTATATTTACTGTTAAATACTTTGATTTCAATCATTTTTGCAACTTGAGTTTTATAAAGTTGGATTGTGATAAATTAAAATTTTGTTTTATTTTTTACTTTCAGCTCACTAATTCGAACTTAAAAATAGATGATTTATTATAATTTTCGTCAATTGTAGTTCCAATAGATATTTCGTACTTTATTTTATAAATATAATAAATTATTGACGGAGAAAAATTGATAAATTAATGATTTTATTACTATTTCGTTCGTTTTGGTGAGAAACCCCATAAATCAATCAACTACAAATTATTATTATGAATAGTAGTAATTAACAATTAAATTTTTTCATGCTCGAATATTTTTTAGGAATACTAACATTATTATTACTCATCATTGGTTCATGATGTTAATGCAAAATTAGCCGAAAAAAATGTTTCTTGCTTCTCCTGAAAAATTTATTATTTTTGACTTATGGAGTTTCTCAAATAAACGATTCAATTGTATTACTGACTTGTTCGTATTAAATGGACAATTAAACAAATTGTGCTTTAATTATAAATTCAAATATGTCGTGCCATTTTCATTTCTTGCTTAATTTTGATAAGACAAAAGTAGGGCACTGCCTCAACCACTTCGCGTTATGATGCGTGCAATATCCTCTGATATGTCTTGATACAGAAATTTTTCAAAGTTGTTACCTATTCGATGAATTTAGACAATACCAACCTATAAATTCTCACAAATTACTCCGTAATATACACAGTAATTACAATTAATAATTGTAATAAATAACAAAGCGGTGTTTAACAGAGCTAAATTCTGTCGAAATCGCAGACACAATTAAAGTAAATAAATAAATGTTTGAATTTACAAAGTCTAGTAAGGTAATTGGTTCGACATACCCCGTGGGGCAAATGATGCAACTTGTCTTCTTGACATGCTCAAGTGTAGCCGTACAAGTAGCAGAGACCCGAGTTGTGTCAGACAAGTAGCGTACCTACTCACTCACTCCCCAACTACCCACCCCTTCTATCTTTGTCTCCCATCTCCTATCTCCTATCTCCCAACTCCCAACCTGGGTGTCTCCCTTGCCTTCAATCGCCAAGTACTGGATACAACCTTCACCTCACCCTCACCTACCTCATTCCCATCCTCCTTCCCGGCCCTTTCGCCGTAACACACAGTCAACACAGCTCTAAGTACTAAAGGTTTTGCTGCCGGTACGCCATCAACCAGACTACTCTACTTCTCAAGTACTCCTATCCGCGATCATGTTTTAAATTAAACTTAAAACTCTAGAATTATTCATTCAACTTACATCCCACTCCTCAAGGCTTTTATGTATAATATTATATACTGTGGTTTTTCATAGGCTAGAGTATAGTCCATCTAGTCCGTATTTTTATTTTTTATTCAAAGTTATCAAGATTTTTTGCCTTGGTTTTGGTACTCTTGATCGCAGAAGTTCTTTTTTCGATGATTCGTTGTCATTTGAGGATAAAGAAGAAAATTTTTTATTAATTTTACTCTTTTCAATTGGTCATTTGTTCAAAGGTTGAGTTGCGGCCTATTTTGTTCATCTGAGATAAAAATAGCGCGAATTATTTGAATCTGCACTGATAGAAGGATTTAGTTCTATTTAATAAGATTTAGTAATAGTTACTAAATGGTTTAGGGGCATTTCATAGTGACTGGTGCGACATTTGACTCTAGATTTCCATCAATTATGAGCTATAATTATGTGACTGAAACTTATATTATAGTAAAATTTATCTTATAATATAAAAGAATGACTAACTAACAACATCCCTTTGTGAAAAACCTCGATTACTTTTTAAGTTTCTCGTAATTATCATTTGACTGAGTGTGACTGGTGGGACATCAAAAAATCCTACTCTCTTACCGCAGTATACTTAAAGTCGAATTTCAGTTCGACCACTAAACTTTCAAAAAATACTTCTCTCTCAGTACAAAATTTATCTTACAAACATTCAATATTATGAAAAATTAGACTGATTACCTACGTAGAAACAATTAAAAAAAATTTTTTTATTATGATTGATGGGACAGGCATTTGTGACTGGTGGAACAAGTACAAAATTTCTACATGAAGTTGTTTATTAAAAAGACTTCTATATTATTTCAACCTTAGAAACATTATTGTTTATATATTATTTAGGACAGTTAAAAAAACTAATTAAAAAACACAAATAAAGGATTTAACATGCTGACGACATGATCTTGATAAACTTAGATGTTAATTAATAACGAACATAAAAAAATTTATTCTTAAAACTATAATAATAAATATATTAGTTAATAACAAACATAAAATGAATTCATTCTTAAAACTATTAAAACAACATTTGACCCGGATACAAGTTAGCACGGCTGAAAAGTTACTAGAATAAAAAAATCGATTTTCTTATTGATTACAAAAAATTTTCTTTACAAATTAGTAAAATATAGACTTTTAATAATCAATTAAGACTAAATTGTAATCAATTAGAGAAATTTTAAAATTTTAGTCATTTTCCCATTCCGTATGGAATGTCCCTTTAGTAATAAACCTTTCAATACCAAATATTTAGTAATAGTTACTAAATCATTTATTGCAGCCCATTTATTTCCACCAAATAAATATTTAGTAGTGTTTAACAAATTATTTATTGGTATTCAATAAATCGTTTATTGGTATTAAAGAAATTCATTTTTTAACTAATTTTAGCATATAACCTAACTTTTTTACTCAAAATAAATCAAAAAAATTAGAAAAACGGTTCACCCTAAAGGCCATCCCTGCAACTTCCCGCTAATTCCATTCCTGAGCGCTTAAAATTGTACTTATGACATTTTTGAGCTCAAAATATAATTTATGTGATATTTTGAGCTCGCTGAGTTCAAAGAAATAATATTTCTATGCATTTGAGCTCTCCCAGGTCAAAAGTCTGAGAAGTTTCATAGAACACTATTTTTGGAATTTTCAAACCACAATAACTTTTGAATGGATCAACCAATTTTCACGCGGCTAGCGGCATTCGACGCAGTTTTATCATTCTCATAAGTTATTTTCAGGTTTTAATTGATCGAACCAAAAATTTCGGAGCAATCCCGAAAAAACACTTTTTTCGGTTTTCTTTCGTTCACGATATCTCTCGAACGAATGAACCGATTTCGACTAGCTTGGTGGCGATCGACGTGGTTTTTCAAACTTAAAGGCGGATAAGTTTTTGAAATTGATCGATAAAGCTGTTTAAAAGTTATTCCAAAAAAACCACTTTCAAAAAAAATTTTTTTCTTTTTTTTTTTTTGAGATTTTTCAAAATTTTTCAAAATATATCGGTCCGAATTGGTTCAAATTCACAGGGAATCTAAGTTTGAGGGAACTCTTTAGAACGCCGTTTAGTAGATTCCGATCGGTTTAGTCGTTCAAAAGTTACATACATACAGACACACACATACATACATACATACAGACATAGTGACAACATCGCGGGGGTCATCAGGGAAGCTTCCTATGACCTTAAAACGTCGAGATCTGATGAAAACTCGATTTTTGCAAAACGGGGTGAAAAAAATAACTTCCCGATTTTTGAAAATCTTCGATTTTCTTAGCGGGAAGTTAAAAATTAAAATAAATAATTTTAAGTAAAAATATAAGGCATTATAAAGGAAAGAATCTGATTAAATTATAATTTTTATGTGTGTTTTCAAAGGTTTGATAAATCTCCCAAAATCGAGCTGAATAAAATAATCTAAGTCAGTGAATAAGTTATGTATCACATTGGAATTAAAGCATAGCCATCTACCGACAATACTTACCAAAATATATTTAGCACCTACTACTAAATATTATTTGGTGGAAACAAATATTTATTTCCATGTAATAAGGCTTAGTTTATATTAATTTTATTTATTTAGAGTAAAAAAATAATTTATTAAACTGTAATAAATATTATTGATAGGTAAAAAATATTTTTTTCTCCCAAATAAATGACTAAAAATTTTGTTACTAAATCAGTTTAGTACTCTGTACTAAATTCTTCTATCAATGTATAATTAAAGCATAATTTGTTGAGTTGGTCATTTAATACGAATAAGTCAGTAATGTGACTTATTTTTTTCTTAACCCTTCAGCACTCTCGCTATGAGATTTTCTCTCACGCTCATCAATAACTCAAATTTTCTTTCAAATTTCGAATGGAATGACTATGTGATTTTTTTTCTATCTGTCAAAAAATTAATATTATTTCAGATTGCAATGTCATTATTTTAATTATTCTTATAATTTTATTTATAGTTATTATTCTATATAAATTTCAAAGTAAACTGACGTTAATCAAAAAAATTAAATATTTAATTTTATCAAACTAAAATTTTTTTTTCTAAAATATGAAATCGATAAAAATAAAAATAATATTCTATTAATAATATCTCCATCATTAATTCTAGTGAGCTGAATTATAATTTTTTTTTGTAATATAGGAGCCTGTAAACTTTACTCCCGTAGTTAAATTGTGAACATCCGAATTTTCCTTTTTCGAACAATCTTCAAAGGTTAAATCTAACATTGAAGGGTGCTTTGAAATCTTAGAGACTTGAAGGTCTTTAGGCAACAGTAAGATAGTAACGAGCCATCTTAGGTAGCCACACCGTCATTCCAATACACACTTACATGCAGATGTGTTTAGAGTACATAAACGAGACTACTTCAAAGACGAATACACGATGTCTCAAATTAAAGAGAAACTACTCTAACTACACTTCTTGTATAACGTTTTATATCTTTGAATATATACATATATACATGGCTTGAGGGTATACTAGCGACAGTACCAACTAAAAGTATGGTAAAACCTAGACGACTACTATCAAGAAATTCTGTATCTTAAATTTCAACTGAGATTCCAACGAACACAATTTTAATATATATGTATATATATTGGGTAGTCTCTTTATTCCAGTGGTTCGTTTATCTAGGTAAAGATGAGACTAACGACGGGTGTTGCTTGAAATTTAAAATGCGCTTCATTTCTGGAACGAGTAGCAAGCAGTAGATATAACTACTACTAGGAGGAAAAGTATGAGAAAATGTATTGAAGGTAAGCAAAACCGCGGCGAAAATTATCTGAATACCTGAATGTAAATGACGGATAATTAAAAGTAAAAAGACGCCATTATTAAATTTTGAGTAATTAAAAACTATGTTTTGTTTTTAATATCCAAGAGATATTTAATGAAGAATATTCCTTAATTAATTTCGCTCCTCTCGTGATTATTATTTCAGGTATTTACCGTTTTATTAATAAAGAGGAAGGAAGTTTCAGTAATTATGGGTAAAACGCTTTCTTTGGTGTAAGTATGAATATAAGGCTGAAAAAATTTAGGAGGCTTCGGTTTAATATGCTAATGAAAATTATAATTGGGATCTATTCCTGATTGGACATAAATTAATATGCATAATATAATCCGAGTTTAGATTCACTAATTATTCATTAAGCAAATACAAACAATAGTGTTGAAATAACTCGGTCACTAACGGAATCTAATTAAGTTAATTATCAAATAATAAACAACGATCGCTATTATTAACTTATTAGAGTGATTAGTGAAACCTAGGATGAGTTCGAACAACCAATAACGAGTATTGAGCACTATTGCTTGTAGATACCTGAAAATATTCCAATATTGGGTGAAGGGCTTACGGAAATTTGGACTGTTTATGATTAGACAGTTTCTTGAGGGGGTAAATTTGGAATTCTTAAAAAATTTATTTCATTGCAGAATTCATGATTTTAGGGTTGAAAATTTTCAGCTTTATTGTATCAATTTTTACATAATTTATCTTACTCAGAATTTTTGAAATTCATAGTATGGAACATTATTTTAAGAGGTCAGGTGCAGTTAGAGTTTTTTAAAAATTTATTTTTTGCATTATTCTTAAGTATGATATTTCAAAAATATTTACTGACGTTGCTTGTATTAGAAATTTACTAACTTTATTTTATATTTTTTACATATCATAAGATAATTTTTTAGGTACGAAATGATAAATCTCAAAGTCTGAATTCTTAATTATTATACTTTCCCATTTTAGACATTTACATAGCGAATATTACTGTTTGAAATAGTATTTTCTTCCATGTAAAGAGTAAATTGTAATGTTTAAATGGTAAATATTATAAAATGAATAGTAAAATCACGATTTTACTGTTTGAAATGATAATTTTTAGCAGTTGATCATTACTTATTATAAATCGACTGTTATTTATTACAGTTTACTGTTTTCCGTGGAATTTATTTTTTGCATTTTTCTTGAGTATGATATTTCAAACATATTTACTGACAATTTAAAATCAATTTAATTAATATTTTTCGTGATATCTGACGATTACTTAAGTAAAAATAAATACTCTTCAAAACTCAAGCAGAAAAATTGTTTAAAAAAATCTTTCCTGGGGAAGAATTTTTTTATTAACTTAGGTAATTTTAAAATAAAAATTATATACTTACAAAATTCAACTAAAATTCATAAATTATAAAAATTATCAAAAAAGGTAATACCTTTGCCTAGACTAAAATTTAAAAATTGTTACTCTTAAAACTATATTTTCAAACTCGGTGACCAGTTTCATTAAAAAACTACTTCTAGAATTTTAATTAAATTTTTACAGCTCATTTAAAGTATCAAAAGCTTGATCCAAGGATTTATTTTTTCTTAAAAATAAACTTCCGCTTCTTTGCTACAAAATTCGCGAGTAAACAGTTAAATGCTTTCAATTTCTCAATTTTCAAAATAAAAGAAAAGCTTCGATCTTCGTACTAGATTTTTTACTAAACTAATGATTATTTTTTGTTTAATTGATTTTGAATAAACTAATAAAAAGTTATAATGGTCACCTTAAAGCACTACTTAGCAAACGGGCTCCGTTAAAGACGGCGATAACTTTGTTTACGATTCATATTTTATTTGAAATTTTTGTCAATTCAATACACATGATATAATATACTCTGAAAAATACTCTTGTTATTCCTAATTTCTCAAAAGTTGTTATTTTTCTTTTTAATTGAGTAAAAAATGATCTTCTCATTCAAAATATTGAGAAAAACCAAAAATATGTCCATAATTGATACCACTCAGTCAGTAATTGGAACAAGTGAAGTTTTTTGGGTTATTTGGTTGATTAAGTATCTTTAGATCTAAAAGTCGGTAGTAATCTGCAAAACGAGTGATTATTGGTGAAATTATTGGAGAGGAGGATAAAAAATTAGGACAGCCGGTTGGACGACGGATTGAATGGACGGAAAAAAAAATGATTGCTACCGCAGAAGAAAATATTTCCTTGGAGCTGTTGACTTTGGCATGACACCAGGATAGTCGTGAAAGGATTTTTCGATCTCAGATATTGAGACGAGGAAAAATAGGGGCTGGAAGGGTGAGGGGCTAAGGGAGCTCTAGAGTAGACATTTATGGGGGTGAGTAAAGTATGCCAAGGGATACGATGTATATTTTCCTTTACTCTGGCGTCGAATTTCACGTAACGGGAGAAGCCAATGCTAAAAAATAAAATAAAATAAAAAGTAAAATAAGGTAAAAAGTAAGGAGAAAAATGTGGCTTTTAGTGAACCGAATATTGTCCGGAGATTCTTTATGAGTCACCGGGATTTTATTGGTGTCCAATGTTGTGATTATCAAGTCTGTGATTTGATGACAAACGTTTGGTGGCCTAGCGATCAATTATTGGATTTTACGATGGAGTTTAATTAATGAGCACACTTAATTAATGTTAGAGAATAAGAATTTTTAACTTCCCGCTAAGAAAATCGAAGATTTTCAAAAATCGGGAAGTTATTGTTTTCACCCCGTTTTGCAAAAATCGAGTTTTCATCAGATCTCAACGTTTGAAGGTCACAGAAAGCTTCCCTGACTATCCCCGCGATGTTGTCACTATGTCTGTATGTATTGTGTTTTATCAAACTTCTATCAGACCTTTGAACTCGAAGAGCTCAAAAGCATAAAAAGTTATCTTTTTAAGCTCAGAGAGCCCAAAATAACACATAAATAGTATTTTTGAGCTCGGAGAGCTCACAAATACTATTTATGTGTTATTTTAAGCACCTAGGTATGAAATGAGCGGGAAGTTGCACGGATGGCCTTCAGGGTCTACCGTTTTTCTAATTTTTTTTATCTGACACAAAATTGAAAATTTATAATCTTCGCATCTTTGGTCCATTTTATCCAATTTTGGAAAACAAATAATTTAATGTCTTCTTATGCGAAAGACTTTAACCTCTTTCAGTTTTATTTCCATTTAAATTTTATTCGTTCAGTTACAATTAAAAATATCAAATTCACAAGAGTTAGAATTGAATCAATATTCAAAAATTTCAAGGCTTTGGAACTCTGGTCCGTTTTACCCGATTTTGACAAACAAGGGCTTAAATTCTAACTTTTGTGAAGGACCAACTCCCTTCAGTATCAATTTAATCAGCAGCTTAATTGCTGAGTTACAGCCAAAAATAACGAAATCACCAAAGTTAGAATCGTACCAATATTGAAAAATTTCAAGTCTTTGAAACTCTGGTCCATTTTACCCGATTTGAACAAGCAAGGGTTTAAATTTTTTTTTTTGTAAAAGACTTTAACCTTATTCAGTGCCATTTTGATCTAACAATCGGTTGCTAAGTTACAGCCAAAAATATCAAAATCGCCAAAGTTAGAATTTGAAAAATTTCAAGGCTTTAAAACTCTGATCCGTTTTACCTGATTTTAATAAACAGGGACTTCAATACCTTGTTTTATTAAGATCTTTGATCTCCATCAGATCATCAACTTTTTAATTCCAATCATTTAAGGGGGTATTCTAGTTTAGAACCTCGAATTTAGGATCATTTTTGAAGAGCCGTAAAAAAGGCAATCAATATTTTTTCTATTCATTTTTTATATAATATTTATTAATATTTAAAAAATAAAGAAAATTTAACCCGTCCAAACTATCATAAACTACTTTTTCTGTAAAAACACCCCCTTAAATGATGACGAACTACTTTCCTCTGAAATAAATCAATGAAACTTATAAATAATCGCTAAATATCTATCTAATTCGTAAAAATAGCCTAAAGAAGGTTACTTATAAACAACATAACAGTATATCTATCAGAAAGTTAGCTCACTATTTTCCTTTGTCTCTAGTAATCTAATTTCCTCGCCAGAGTGTGAGTAAAGAGTGTACAGAGATCTAGTGAAGAAGGGGCAAAGGGTAGAGGAGAGCAGTCTCGGAACGGATCCCGGAGTGGAAAAACTAACGGTGAAACTTTTCGAGTGTCTAGCTAGCGTGTTTCGTAATAGTTGGGAGATAACAGGGGGAAAATCTTTCGAATTAAGAACAAAACGAAAAACTCGCACATAAGGACCGTCGTGTCGCTAAACTTTCGTTTTGTTATTCCCGGAATAACTTTTTTCTTAGTCACCGTCAGTTACACATAACCCAAACACGCTTTTACGTGCAAAAAACACCAAAAAAAAAAAAAAAAAAAAAGGAAGGACTACCATTGCAATTATAATTTTTATTGATCTTCTACGTACAAAATAACAATTACCCGAGGGAAATTTTTTTTCGGTTCGCGCTTTTCCATAATGAAGGAAAATACTGTAAAAACAAAACGTAAAAATGAACCTCTAATGCACTTTTCTCGCGTGTATTAATACGGTAATTTAATACCCTATTTACCGTTTTATTATTATATCGTGCAATGAAGGGATAGGAGTTAGAAAATAAGGCGGGTATCTGCCGACGCGGGCGAGGGCAAAGGAGGGTCAACATAAAAGCTTATTACGGATTTTATTACCGAGTAAAATGCGTTGGGGAATTAAATGACTCACTCTTCAATTAGATTAATTAAACAATATCTTAATGAAGTTAACGCACACCGATGTTCCCGGTAAATAATATTTTCTTTTAATAAACTTATACGATAATAATCGTAAATAATCCATTTATTTAATTGAATGGAGGTCGCTAGTTAAATTGTTTTCAGACTAATAGTAAATTATCCGAAGTGTCTATTGAGTTTATACATGGAAAAAAAATTGCAAAATTATTTTCAATATTTTTTTATGGGAAAAATTCTTGCACGTACCAACATACAGTGCTTACTTTTTATTTACATAGATAGATATTTACGAAAAAAAAAATAAAATTTTTGGAGTCGATGCATCGCGTAGATTTATAAACGTTCCACAATACTAAAAAGAACCATTTTTATCAGACGTAATATATTCGTAGTAGCTTATTGATCTCCGATATTGTACAAAATGGTTGTTCCAATATTTCAATGGTCCGGCGTAATATGAATTCCTAAGTTTAATAGAAAATTTTTTTGGCAACCTATTTATTTTCCATGGCTTACATATAATACTGAGCTGAAGTCTTCGGAACATATGTGAAGTAGAATAATCTTTAGGTAGTCGGACGTGTAGCGCATTTTTCCTTGTTGCTCCTTTCTCCTTGCTCCAGCGGCTCTCGTCTGGGACACCGAATTTAAGATCGATAGAGGCAAGGGATTTTCATCCTCTTGGCCGGAACTTTGCACAAAAGTCACATAAATGTCCAAGAGCACAGAGGGTTGATAGAGAGCCGAGGAGTTGAAAAGAGCCGCATCAGGATCCAAAGTTAAGTTAAGATCAGACTTTTTACGCGACTAAGTATGTATAGTCCGCTCCGCATAGATCGTAAACTACTCGTGTGCTTTATGCTTCTCCTTACACCGCTTTTATACCCCACTAAAATATAAAATCCGTTAAATTACTGTCGGATGACAGGAGTTTTGTTCAATGGATAAACGTCAAACCAATAATTCGTCGTTTGGAATTTTTGATACGCTTTTCAAGTTTCCAAGATTCTTTTTTTTTCGTAGTTTTATCATTGCCTGACTAAAAACTACTTTGGGATTACCCAGCGTATACATCTGGACCTGATTGGGTCCCGAAGAGGCACGCCCAATTGGAAAATCCCTATAAGGGCCTAATTCGCCCCCAATTGGGCAATTCCAACGTAAAAATAAAAATTTGTATGCAGTTTTTCCCGATAGGGCCCTGCGTGGGACCTAAATGGGAAATCCCAATGCAAAAATGAGTAGCTTCATTCAGTTTTTCCCAATAGGGCCCTGTGTGGGACCTAAGAGGGATAACCCAACGGAAAAAAAAATAAAATTTCTAAATTTTCCCCAGTGGGAACTGTGTGGGATCTAAGAGGGATAACCCAACGAAAAATAAAAATAAAATTGCTAAGTTTTCCTAAGTGGGATCGGTGTGGGACCGAAGAGGATTTTCCCAACGTAATGTAAATAAGGCATCGATGAGTTTTCCTAACTGGGCTCGTAGTAGGATCCAATTGGAATAACCCAACCTGAGAGTAGATACATGAATAAATAATCTTTAAATTTAGACAATCGTTTATTTATATAAAAAATCAATCACCCAAAGATCTGGTGAGCTTATATTCTTAGCATATATTCATTGTAAATTAATTAGAAATAAAAATAAAAATTAGCCGTTAAGTATAGAAAATAATTAGGAAAAAAATTCATCCAACATTGTTAAATAAAAACTACAAAATTTAGATTTATCAAATTTTACATAACTTTATATTTTAAAAAATTTAATTTTACGAGATTAAAAATACATTCTAAAAAATCGGGATGAATTCGGAGTAAATCTTAATCCAAATTAAAATTTAATCCTATTACTCGGAGTTTTGGAGTAAAGTAATTAAACGATTCGCGTATAGAGTGAATCCGAAGTTTTTTTAGCGGAGTCATTCCAGATTAATTTGGGATCAATTCGAGATTAAATTCAAATACTCCACAGAAAAAAAGGTTTACTTAAGCCAAGAAAATATTTTTCTTCCTAATTATTTTCTTGAGCGAAAAAATTTTTGGCACAAGAAATTTCACTTATTCCAATAAAATTAATTTTCTTGCTTATTAAAGAAATAAGTATCTTGATCCAAGAAAATTTATTTAAGTTAAGAAAATCTTGTTGTTTTGAAAAAATTTAGTCTCTTGCTCCAAAAAATTTAGTTCTTGATAGAAGTAAATTTTCTTACCTTGAGAAAATTTCTCTCTTGCACCAAAAAAAATTAAATATCACGATAGAAGTAAATTTTCATTAATATTTTTATTGATCAACATGTCAAATGGGAAGATCATATAATATTGAATCTTTTTTTTTTCATTTAATATGTATAATTGCACGCTAAAATAATATAAAATGGGTATCAAATATTCAAGAGAAAAATTTTCTCAAAGTGAGAAAACATTATTATTATTAGTATTGTTAGTATGTAAGAATTCAATTTTTGAAAAATATCCAACTTTTGAGGATTCACATTTGCAAAAGAATTTATATTGTAAAAAAAATTAAACTTTTTCATAATTAAATTTTTATCCATACAATAAAATTTTAAAAAATAACTTGCATTTCAAAAAAATTTTAATTTTCAAAAAAAATTTTGTGTTAGTATAAGGGGATTCCATATTTAATCGGACATTTTTAAAGAATTTTATTTTTTGATTTTTCAATTTTTTACATTTTTCAGTCGTTTTTTTATTTTTAAATTTTTTTTTTAATTTATACAAAAATTTTATTTTCACGTCCGTAAAGTTGATACATAAAAAAAAAAAAAATTTCTTAAAGCTTGAACATAACATGAATAATGTCTCAGTCAACCGGTAAAGTTCATGTATACGAGATAGGAAATTGTCTCATCAGCACTCCTGCTTGGACCAGCGGTAACGTCAAGGATTGAGGACCCAAAGGACACGAGTTCGAGCCCAACTCACGACAAGGATTTTTTCTATCAACGATTTCATTTCAATTCAAATTAAATTTACTAACGAAATCATAATATAATATGAGTATATGGTTCTAAATGGTTTTTAATCTTTTCGAAAATCATAATATTTTTTCTTTCAAAATTTAGATTGGGCTCTGATGGGGATTTCCCCATTGGGACCTGAGAGGGATTGCCCAATGAGGGCCGCATAGGACTTTGCGTGACATCCCCATGTGGGGTCCCTATTAGGAAACCCAACGAGGGCCCAATAGGTCTTACATTAAAATTTCTAGTCGGGTGGTGAGGTGAGTGACTTAACAAGAGGTTGTTAATTTTGCAATGGAAATTTAAGTTAGAGTGTAAAATTGAATCACTTTACTCAAAGTGGAAAGAATCTTTGTCAACTTTCTAATAGTGACGTAACTTTGCTATTTTACCCGGTTTAAAAAAACAAAGACTTGAATATCTTCTTTCGTAAAAGACTTTGATCCTCTTCAATATCATTTTGATCGAACATTTGGTTGCTAAGTTACAGTCCAAAATATCGGAATTACAAAAGTTAGAATTAAGTGACTATTTAAAAATTTCAAGTCTTTGGAACTCTGGTCCATTTTACCCGATTTTAATGAAGGATGGCTAAAATGGCATATTTTGTGAAGGACTTCAACCTTCTTTAGTATCAACGGACTCGATAGAGTCTGGCACCAAGTTCCGTTCTCAAGCCAGACTACCGAGTGTGTATATACCGTAAGCAGAACGGTTTTTTGAGGTTACAAATTTTTTTTCAAATTTTTTTTTATTTTATTTTTTATATGATATTTTATAATAGTAGTTCATGCTTTTTATTACGCGTATTACTTGATTATTATCAATTATCTTTATAATTTATATTTAAAATTATTAAAAATAATCAGCACAAACTATAGCGACCCAAATTTTTAGATTTTAACTTTCTTCTCATGTAAAAAGCGGACGGCCAGAGACTAAATAATATAAGGATGCATGCTAATCTTACAATACATGGGAAACTACAGTGAAAAAACGATATTTGACAGCTTGCAATTACACACGCCAAGCGGCGCAAGAATAACTTTTACATGAGCTATAGCTTAAAGGGGATAGTTTGCCACCGGAAATGTAATAAATTAAAATTGTCAATTTTTATTATAATTACAAAAAATACTGAAATCCGAACAAAAACAGTTTCACTGTAAAAAAATTGCGCTAAGTCCACGTTCATAAGACTATTAAGAAAAAAAAATTTTATTTCTTTACAAAAAGATATAAAATAAAAAATAAAAAAATCCAAGTTACCGATATGGTTGTATATGATTTTCGGAAATTAAAAAAAATTTTGTTGTAAATTTAAAAATTAAAAGAAACAATTTTGGAACGTATTTGGTGTGCGTCATTGTGTACTTCAATTTTTTTGAAAAGTCCTAGTAGATAGATTTTAGGAATTTCATAAAAAGTGAAATATTTCATAAATACATTCCAAAATTGTTTCTTTTAATTTTTAAATTTACAACAAAATTTTTTTTAATTTCCGAAAATCATATTCAACCATATCGGTTACTTGGATTTTTTAATTTTTTATTTTATATCTTTTTGTAAAGAAATAAAATTTTTTTTTCTTAATAGTCTTATGAACGTGGACTTGGCGCGATTTTTTTACAGTGAAACTGTTTTTTTTTGGATCATTTTTAATTGACATTTGGTTGCTAAGTTACAGCCCAAAATGTCGAAATTACAAAAGTTAGAATTGGTTGACTACTCAAAAATTACATGTTCTTGGAACTCTGGCCTATTTTACCCAATTATAACCAATAAAGACTGAAATATCATCTTTTGAGAAGGACTTCAACCCCCTTCAGTATCATTTTGATTGAACATTTGGTTGCTATGT
Organism: Cotesia glomerata; assembly: GCF_020080835.1. Taxonomy (NCBI): domain Eukaryota; kingdom Metazoa; phylum Arthropoda; class Insecta; order Hymenoptera; family Braconidae; genus Cotesia; species Cotesia glomerata. The sequence goes on from NC_058164.1 coordinate 22,344,962, forward strand.
TACAGCCAAAAATAATGAAATCACCAAAATTAGAATTGAGTGACTAGTTAAAAATTTCAAGTCTTTGGCTCTGGTCCATTTTACCCAATTTTAATCATCGATGGATAAAATGGCATATTTTGTGAAGGACTTAAACCTCCTTCCCCTTTAGTATCATTTTTAATGGACATTTGAATGCTAAGTTGCAGCCCAAAATATCGAAATTCCAAAAGTTAGAATTGGTTGACTACTCAAAAATTGCATGTTATTGGAACTGTGGCCTATTTTACCCAATTATAACCAACAAGGGCTGAAATATCATCTTTTGAGAAGGATCCAACCCCTTTCAGTATCATTTTGATTGAACATCTGGTTGCTAAGTTACAGCCAAAAATAATGAAATCATCAAAGTTAGATTTGAGTGACTACTTAAAAATTTCGTCTTTGGAACTCTGGTCCATTTTACCCGATTTTAATCATCGATGGCTAAAATGGCATATTTTGTGAAGGACTTAAACCTCTTTTGGTATCATTTTTAATGGACATTTGGTTGCTAAGTTATAGCCCAAAATATCGAAATTACAAAAAGTATTGCTATTGTAGCGATCCAGTGGATCGTGAACGTAGTATTGTGATTAGCTCAAAACAGTATTGTCATTTTCACAATATTATAACCTGATATACTCAATACTTCAGATTCTTAAATTCGCTTGCCGTGGTATGTGAATATGTCAAAACGTATTGTGATCATAAAGAAACGTTTTTTTACTACGGCGAAACGGATCGTGATTATCACGATCCACGACGCCTTTAACGCCACCACGCATAACCAAGTCTGAAACTTACGAGTGGATTTGTTTACAATTTTGGTGATGAAATAGTGATAATTACATAAATTAGTGAATTAATAATAATAGCGATATAGATGATTGGGTTGTTGATAAATTACCCGAGTGAAATCTTGAAAAACTTGTGTCGATTTTTTAAGGCTAGTAAAGAAATAAATCTTCCTATGTTAAAACTGTGTTAATGCTATGTCCGTGGTTATTGTACATAATTCTACTGCGTTGATAAGGAAAAACAATGTACATTATATATTGTATTAAATAAATAAAATTTTTGTTTTCATAAAAGTCTTTTTTAGCATAAATGATTTGATCCCATACTGTTTTATACAAAAATATGTTATTTTATGAAATATGTACGGTAATAAAGGAGGAAAAATTCCATAAAAAATTTTTTTTTTATGATAAAAATATTTGCTTCTTTTAAATGAATACTTCGATAATACAAATTTCTAGACTAATGATAATAATATTTGTAAAAATAAAAAAAAAAGTCATATGAGATAAATTCCAACAGTAATGCTGTAAGTCATTATTTAAACATTTTTAAACCTAACCCAATTCTTGACTGTCATAATCTACACAAAAATTTTTAACTAATCAAGCTACAAAAGGAATTTGTATTTATGTTAATAACAATAATATACCAAAAAAATAATAATCTGCAATAAAATATAATTAATATTTAATTCAAGACAACTAATCATCTATAAACCATAGCAATATAGACACTCGATATCCGAATCCATGTGGATCGTGATAATCACGATCCACTAGATTGGGCATTTGCGCATCTAAAGTATAGTCATGCGGGGATCGGGATCATCACTGTACTGTATTGTGGTAATAGCAATACTTTTTTCTCCGTGTACTCAAAAATTGCATGTTCTCGGAACTCTGGTCCATTTAACCAGATTTGAATTAACAAAGGCTAAAATTTCATCTTTTGTGAAGGACTTGAGCTCCCTTCAGTATCATTTTAATTGGCCATTCGATTGCTAAACTGCAGCAAAATTGAATAAAAAAATTTTAAGCACTAGAATTGAAGCAACCATCCAAAGCTTGAATTTCTCTTTTGCAAAACTCAAGAAACCACCTCAAACAAAACTTAATAAACAACAGTTATTCAAACAACTATCCCCGTTTGAAACGCATGACTAGACTCTTTGAAGATCCATAAATACCGGTAAATCAGAGTCTCACTCTATAAAAATATTTAAATCCAAACATAAATAGGAGATCAAATAAAATGGTTCAAGAGATTCGCTTGATACCCTCGAGTAAATCGTCAAGACTTTATAAAAGTCAAGGAGTCTCTCCGTTTGCATATCCGTTGCCAAGAAACTCTCCTTTGGTAACATCTTTACCAAAACCGTATCCATATTTATATTTATATTTATACTTTCATAAATGCTAACTTACCAAAAGTTTCCAGGTCTCCATACGTTGTGCCAGCCTTTCCACACTTAAATTTCAAGTCCCGTTTCCACACTCTAGTCCACAAGTCTCACGACTTTAGACACTGCTGTCATTGTTCCCGTCGAGGATGATAATCATACGTGGTTCGTGATAATTATAAGCACATGTAGTCCAATTTAACGTAAGGCGAGGTCTAATTAGTCGCTGAATAGTTAACGGTGTTAGAACGCAACAGGTTATCTCGTTAACGCGTTTACAATGGACACTGAAAAATATTCATTCCGTATGATGTGTGTTAACGTGTATGATGGATGAAATGACTGAAGAACTTCTCAAATGACGAAAACAAAGGACCACCCATAGATTTTTTCATCATCAAATTAACGCGCAACAGGTGTCCAACGTCTGTGATCCCAACACTTTGACTTTACGGTACTTATTCTCTTGGCCTTACTGTATAATATATAAATATATATATATATATATATATATATATATATATATATGCTATATATATATATATATATATATGTGATGACAACAAAACGGCTAATTTGAATTTGTAGGTTAGAAGAGGGCGAAAACCCGAGAAGTTTAACTTTACGAAAATTTACTCAACGTCACTCGGGAGCTAATTGCTCTTTATATTCCCTTAGGCTGTGTATATTAATTCATACCACCTAAAATTAGTTGATTGTTGGAAAATTACTTTCGTGTATCAAAATTAAACACTTAAAAGAAAGGATATCTAAAAAAAAATCGTAAAAATAGTCATATGTAAATTTAGATTCTCTTTTAGTATAATTTTATGACAAAATGGCGCCCAATGTGACGTTAAGTTAATACGCGCGAAATTTTAAAAATTATGTTAGTATAGTTTATCTTTTTTAATAGTTTTTAAAAAATTATTTTTGATTAATAATTATTTTTCTGATCCAAAATTATTGATTTGAACAAAATTTGTGAACGAAAAGTAGAAAAATTTAAGCCGAAAAAAATGTTGGCTCATGCAATACAATCGTCTTTTATTGCTTGATAATTGAATAAGTTTTGTTTTTTATTAGATTGAGCACTCGCGAAAAATGGCGCAACAAGTCTCAATCAATCCAGCGTAAACTACTTCAATAAAAATCTCTCATTTCCGGGAAATCAGAAAGTTTTAAGTTTGACTTTTATTTGGTTTCGTCAAGCAACAGGTCTTGTATTTTTATTACCTAATTCAATAATTTTAAAATAATAACTAACAACATATTCATACTCTAATTGAAAACTCAAAGAAATAAATTGGAACTTTAATAACAAACATAAAATCGATATTCTGGATCTGCGCTAAGGGAGAAATTAACTGGCAACAGGTAGTCGTTTATGTCTCGTCAAATTTACACGAGTGTGTGCTCTAGTTAGTATTTACAGTTCTGTTTTGTTTGTGTTAGTAGTTAATTTTTTGGTTGTTCGTTCCATCGCCATAAAATCTGACATTTTTCGTTGACATATTTCAACAGATATGACTTTTTTAGCTTTAGCTTATCATCGATCGATAAATCGGAGAGCAAACTAAGCGACCAGAGTGAGAACGCAGAAGCAGAAACGGGCGAGGAACAGAAATAAAATGGAAATGATAATAAAAATAAGAGCAAGAGTAATAAAATGAAATGCAATAAAAGGAAAAAAATCTAAAACACTTGAAGACGTATCTACCCCATTCTGCCAACGCACTGAACTGGAGTTCGATACTCAGGAACGGTTATATCCTGTCCCCACTCTCGGATCTTCCGGAGACAAGATGGCCGGCCGCGAGTCATAAAATGGCGCCTGCGCACCAGCCAACCTCTTTCCGTTTTCCGTAATGTCTCACCCACATATTTCGCTACTCACTTGTACCTACACTGGCATACCGAGCTTTTATGCTCTCCACCCCTCCCTCCACCTCCCTACACTCCACCAGCCCGTTCCTGCTTTCAATTTACTTGCATTATTGTTCCGTTATTATTTTCATTTTTCTCGTATCGTGGTTTTTTTTTATCCAGACGGTTTTATTTTAATCACAGAGGGGAGGAACTAAAATTTATAATCCGTTGCTTGATGAATAATTTTGGGGTTGCGAATTTTAAGCTTTATTGTATCAATTTTTATATAATTTCACTTACTAAGAATTTTTAAAATTTATAATGTAGAATATTATTTTAAAAGGTCAGGTGCAGTCAGAGTTTTTTTTTTACACGGAAAAAAGTAAACTGTAATATTCACTCGGATTCCGGTTAATTTTTATAGTTTCAAACAGTAAAGCGGACATCGAGGTGGCAAAAATATAAATACTACAGAACTTAATGTAGAAAGTATAAAAGCCATAATTTATAATTTAATATCCAAAATAAGTGATTAGTAGCTGTCACTATAGTAAATAACGACTCTTTCATCTTAAGAAATTACAGTTTCAAACAGTAAAAATTGCCATTTCAATATATAGTCCATATTATTTTACTTTGTAAATATTGACGTTGCTTGTATTAGAAATTTACTAACTTTATTTTATATTTTTTACATATCATAAGATAATTTTTTAGGTACGAAATGATAAATCTCAAAGTCTGAATTCTTAATTATTATACTTTCCCATTTTAGACATTTACATAGCGAATATTACTGTTTGAAATAGTATTTTCTTCCATGTAAAGAGTAAATTGTAATGTTTAAATGGTAAATATTATAAAATGAATAGTAAAATCACGATTTTACTGTTTGAAATGATAATTTTTAGCAGTTGATCATTACTTATTATAAATCGACTGTTATTTATTACAGTTTACTTTTTTCCGTGGAATTTATTTTTTGCATTTTTCTTGAGTATGATATTTCAAACATATTTACTGACAATTTAAAATCAATTTAATTAATATTCTTCTTGATATCTGACGATTACTAAAGTAAAAATAAATATTCTTCAAAACTCGAGCAGAATAATTATTTAAAAAATTATTTCCTGGAAATGAATTTATTTTTTTACTAACTTAGGTGATTTTAAAATAAAAATTATATACTTGCAAAATTTAACTAAAATTCATAAGTTATAAAAATTATCAAAAAAGGTAATACCTTTGCCTAGACTAAAATTTAAAAATTGTTTCAAAACTATATTTTAAAACTTGGTGGCCAGTTTCATTAAAAAACTACTCCTAGAATTTTAATTACATTTTTACAGCTCATTTAAAGTATCAAAAGCTTAATCTAAAGATTTATTTTTTAACAATAAACTTCCGCTTCTTTGCTACAAAATTCGCGAGCAAACAGTTAAATGCTTTCAATTTCTTAATTTTCAAAATAAAAAAAAAGCTTCGATCTTCGTACTAGATTTTTTATTAAACTAATGATTATTTTTTGTTTAATTGATTTTGAATAAACTAATAAAAAGTTATGATGGTCACCTTGAAGCACTACTTAGCAAATGGGCTCCGTCAAAGACGGCGATAACTTTGTTTACAATTAATATTTTATTTGAAATTTTTGTCAAGTCAAATTGAACGCTTTATATAATAAATCTATATAATTAATTTCATCAAATTAATTTAATTAATACTTCATTTTCATACCTTTGACTACTCCTAACCTTTTAAATTGTATGAAACATAAAATTGCATGATTTGTAAGTTCTGCAATGACGTCAAGAGCATCGTCAACCAATAAGTATGAGTCCAAAATAATTTCCAAAAAGATTTTACAGAAGATAATGGTCAAATTCGTGAAACTTGATCCTGCTCAACAATTACCAGAAGTAATCAAATGAAAGACCGTAATTTTCCTGAGGAAACGCAAGTATCCCATAATGATAAAAATGAAGCAGTAATCTCCATCGAAGCATTAAATTTCTATAAAATGTAAAATCCTGGTAAGCCAAATCCAAAACGCCACTTGTTGGCCTTCCAACGCCGATGATGTAATGCTGAGGGATGATAGAGGGAGCAACAGATGCCTCTGGGCATTGCCTCGAATCCGGGGCGAGACTCGTATTCGGAGGTTACCCTGTACCGTTTCCTCTGTGGGTCGCCGGTCGAGCGAATCCACTGGGGCAACAGTCCTTCGTCCTTCTTTAACTCATCCCTTGGTATTCAACTCTAAGAACCTTTTCCACCCCATAACTCTCTCCCGTCTTATTCAGACCACCTTCTCAATCGGCTGAATAAACTTCCGATTATTATTCCATCGTCGTCTCTACCGGGAACCACTTCTCCGTCGCTCAATTTCACCCAATTATTCTCGCTAATATTACCCTTTCTCATTACCATTATAAATGCTTAGGGGTATTCTGTCCTGGCTGAGAAGAAATCAATACGCCGTAGTAAGTGCATACTTCGATGTCTGCTTTTATATCGGGGTTATAACTTTTTGAATTTATAAGTTAGGTTTATGGGTGTCAGTTACGGGGGTGTTAAATCTTTACAACCTTTGGTAGAAACTTATTTTAAGCGATACGGAGATGGTAATAAAATTTTCGACAATTATCAAGAATAAAGCCTAGTAACGAGGTTTATTGAGAGAAAATCACACAAAATGGGGTTGTTTATTTATCGACCAATTTATCACACTTTTTATCATGCCTTGAGATACCTTATAAGCAGCAAAGCTATGAAAATCCAACAAAAATCATCGAAATTATCCTGAATGCAATTTTTGGAAAAAGTTAATGGGCTCTAAATGACCCGAAATTGTTCAAATGCTTATCGATTAGAAAGTAATGGATCAACTTACCCCATTTTCTATCACGATACAAGATACCTGCCAAGAAACAAGATTGTGGAGTTTCATTACAATTCGACGAAAATCGTTAGATTTATCGTGAGTGCACTTTATGGAAATGTGAATGAGTTCTAAAGGCCTCAAAATTGTTAGAATGCTTGTAAATTCTATTGGACCGATTTACTCAATTTTTTATCACGCCTTAGAAGATTTTAAGATCAACAAAGTTACGAACTTCCTTGAAGATCTAAAAAAAATTATCAAATTTATCAAGTTGATTTTTTAAAAGTTTGGACAATCCAAAAGTGCACGCCTCATAACGCTCATTCATTTTTTTCGAAAAAAATAAATTGTGTAATTGATTATATATATATATATATATATATATATATATATATATATATATATATATATATATATATATATATATAATTAAGTAATTTCGAATAAGAAAACTCGATTTTTGCAAAACGGGGTGAAAACAATAACTTCCCGATTTTCGAAAATCTTCGATTTTCTTAGCGGGAAGTTAAAAATCTAGCATGATCAAGTGGTGCCATAGTTTTCACGTGACAAATAAGAAAAATTTGTTTATCTTTGTACGGTTGTATCGTAATGAATTTTAATAAAAATTCAATTTAAAAAAAAAAAAATACGTAAACTAGGCTATTGATATGAAATACGGACCCAGTTTATCACATTCTTAATTTAATAAGAAAGGTCCGGTCTTGAAACATCAATTGGTTCGGGAGTAATCGTTGGTACATCCAAAATGGGGTGACATCAGGACGTCCACGTAAAATTTTTTTTAAAACGTTTTTTTTTTTTCAAAATAGCTATATGAAATAATTTTAGAAAGTAAAAGATGGTTTAATTTAAGTGTTTTCTCGGTGTACATCTACTTATATTATTGTATAAGTGTAACATGGTTGTGATATAGGCATTTAAAGATCGCAGTGAATAATATAGTGAATAAGTTTGAACGAAAATAGTTACAACACTTGTCAATTTGAAACTAATGGACCAATTTACCCCATTTTCAATCATACTCTGGGATACTTTAGAAGCAACAATGTTACTTAGTTTCATGAAAATTCAACAAAAATCATTAAAGTTATTGTGAGTACCGTTTTTGGAAATAATTAATGGGCTCTAAATGGCAAAAAATCTTAAAAATGATTCTAAATTTTGAACTTTCACATCGATTAAATTCGTTTTATGTCAAATCTTACATTCTAAAAATAATTCTACTAAGTTTCATCAAGTTCCACTAGAAACCATAAAAGTTATCATTACAAACTATTCTACATATCAGCAATCAGTTTTGTAAGCCCAAAAAAGTGAATTCTTGATTCGCGCAAAAACCATTAGCACATATAGTTACAGAATAAATCATATGACAGAATAAAACCTTTTTACCCTTTAAGAAGGGCTGAAAAACACTTTGACCTCTGACGAAAGATCTGAGAAACGGTAAAGGAAAAACGTTCCACAGCATGAAAGGGATTGAGTGAGGGTGGGGTTTAAAAAGGGACATAAAGAGCATAGGGGAAGCTTATTCGAGTACGTGAAGTAGGTCAGTAACACTAGCAACCCTCATTTTGAGCCCCACTCTCGATTCTCCAGCCCAGCGCAACGCACTTTGTTCTATTTTTCTGGCCTTTCGTTACACATTCCCATCCGGAATCCGGAGCTCAAACAATCAATCATCATCGATAGGCGGCCTAGGTGTCGCTGTTCCAGAATCCTCCTCTTAATTTCCTTTAGTAGGTTTTTAGGCCAGAATACCATTTTAATTTCGCACATCGTGTACCATAGTCGGAACTTTTTAACAAGTGAACCAACCGAGCCGGGAATTGTAGTCCAGGGCTTAATGCGCAAGACTGCAATCAATACCACCAGTTCCAGTTCCAGTTCATGTCGTTGAGGTTAGCCTTCCAGTATCCCCCGAGTATCCCTAACTCCTGCTCCAGCTCCGGTTTCCAGTCCTATGTCTATATTGACACCAACCAGAGGCCAGGGACCGGGGACTAGAAGCTAGGGATGTCACTGGTGTATTGGGTGACTATTCCTAGCTACGCTCTATCCATGTATTCTGCATGATATTTATGTATCCACAGCCGAGCGAGTCTCGCACCGTCAATTTGACGATAAATCTGCGATTCCATAAAACCGTGGGCTTCCCACGATGCTATATTACCCTGGTTTGCTTTTTCGATTACGCTCCTGCTACGTCAAAACTCTCTTTTTGCCTTGTAGCTTCCAACTCTGCATGGAAAATAACTATCGAGCTGGTAGCTATTCAGTAGATCGTGAACGTAGTATTGTGATGAGTACAAAACAATTTCATTATTTTCACAAAAATTCGAATCCTGGTTACTGCGATTTAAGTGGAATGTAAATTTGTCAATACGCATAGTGATCGTAAGGGAATATTCCCCTGCCACGGCGAAATGTATCGTAATTATTGCGATCCACGTCTGCAGTGCCACACAGTAAAAATTTTCGTAAAATTTAACATGTACTTTGTGTAGATGATTTTTTTACACAAAATTTATGTTAATTCTACACATACTGTTTGTATTGATGAAATCAACATAATTCTGTGTTAAAAGTAACACAAAAATATGTTAAAACTTTCATTGGCTGATTCTCAGATTTCTACACACTTAAATGTTATCCATAACACAAATAAAGTGTTGATTGTAACTTTTTCTTTGTGTTACTCAGATCAGCTGTCAAATATGTGAGTTTTACTAATAATTTAAATATATATATTTATTTTGTGATTAAAAAAAATACATGAGCAATTGAAAATAATAAATTAAAGGAAAAATGCATCTGAAAATTTTTACAATTTTTTAATGAAAAAATTATTACAAAAAAATTAAAAAAAAAAATTTCACTTGTAAAAATTTGAAGAATTATTCGTGTAATTTTTTTTTAAGTATTTTTAACTTGTAAATAATTTGTCAAAAATCAACATGTCTGCTAGATTCATAATCATAAAATTTATAATTTTTTCTTATTTTATTTATTTTCTCATAATTTAAAATTTATTCTGTCTTCTAGATTCACACTAGAAAGGACATTAACCTTGTAATGAATTTTAAGGTTACAATTCTGTTATCGGATGTTTTAATATAAATTACCCTTTATTTACTTAGTTTTTAATTGCTATACACTACAATTGTATATTTATTAGCTGCATTTAAGTATTTTACGTAATGACACAAATCAAAATCCACCAAATTAAAATGACGTTGAGGCTATCACATTTACATGTCTATCTTGTGTGGCATACGTGACTATATATATGAAGAATTCTTTAACATAAATTTTGTGTTGGTTGGCCAGTAACATTAAAAAGTGTAGTTTTACTTTTGAATTAACACTTGAGTGTGTTAAAAATGGATGGATTGATCAATACAAACCGTTTGTGTAGAATTAACATAAATTTTATGTAAAAACATCTACTCAAAATTTTATGTTAAATTTTACGAAAATTTTTTACTGTGCACCACTCATAATCGAGTTCTTATGTTACTTGTTAATTTTATTGTAGCAAAATCTATAAAACAATATTTATTTATTATTTTTAATTAAGTTAACAGTATAATAATATTAATAGTGACAATTTCAAAGGCACAATATTTACCTACATTAATTACAAATTTAGCATTAATTTTTTGTGGAACTATGAGAAGTATCGCGACCATAGCAATACACGGAAAAAAGAAAATTCGAAAAATTACAGTATATAATGCAACGTGGCCTATAATTTAACGTGGCCCTCCGTGATGAAAACTGGAAAAATTTCAGTTTCAGATTGTAATAATTACAGATTTTATAAGTAATTGCATAGTAGAATGTAATATTTACATTGAAAGCTCTAAAAATTAACATTCAAAGTTTGAATTTAGAAAAATGTTATTTCGAACTGGAATTTTTCTAGTTTTGATTACGACGGGACCGATTTAACATTTTATACTGTAATTATTCCTGTTTTCTTTTTTCCGTATACAGACGTACAATATCCGGATCCATGTGGATTGTGATGATCGCGATACAGCGTATTGAGCATATACGGGTATAGAGTATAGCCACATGAGTATCTGATAATTACGATACTGTTTATTGTTAAGCGCAATATTTTTTCTCCGTGTACATTGATAGAAAACATTTAAAAACTTTTAAAAAAATAGGTATTGTTATGGTAAGAAGTTAATTTGTTAAAAATTCTTCATGACTTTATTTCTAAGCAGAAGAAATCGAAACTTTTCTCTCAGTAACTTTCTTGTCGAAAAAAAATTTTTAATTTGATAAATAAAGTTTGAGATAGCCAATTTGCGAATTTTTATCAAAAATTGTTTTTTCCCAAATCTAAAAAACTTTTTTTACAATAAGAAAGTTACTGTGAAAAAAATTTTCATTTCTTCAGTTAAGAAATAAAAATTTTAAATAAATAAATTCAGCATTACAATGTTGTTTTTATTTTTTGAAAAGAAATTTTCTCGCTTATTATTTTGATCTCCACAGTGGTACAAATTTCCGTTTTTACCACTCTGGAGTCCAAAGTACGATCAGACAGAAATAAAAATTCGATCCGATTTTGAACGCCTTGATCGTATTTTTTAATGATAATATTAATAATAATAATACCAGGACTGGGCCATAGTTAATTTTCAAGTCTATCCCTAATATTTGATTCAAAATTTATAAAAAAAATAATTTTTAAGCGCCATTTTTTTAGTTCGGTTTTGATGTAGAGCTAACGCAAGTTTAGACCATTTGACTCTTAATTTAGACCTAACTATTGCTAATTATAGAAATAAAGTGAAAATCGCATTCCATTCTAATCGAGATTCGAACCCGAACCGTGCGCTTGCCAGACCGATAACTAACCCCTACGCCGTACGACCGATGAGGTGATGCACATCTTATCATTCTCATAAACTAAATCTATAAGTGTGACGGTTTATTATTTATATAATTTATGTTATTTAATATTGTGTTTTGATGAAAATAAACTATTTTTTACAAATGTTTATTAGTTAGAAAAAAGCAAGAGTTAAGTTCTAATATTACTTTAGACTTTGTACATCGTTCTGTATATTTTTAATATCTTATTTTAAATCTTAATGTTTAAAATTACAATATTAAAAATTCAACTTTAAATTATTATATTTTAATTGTTTTAAGACCAAATCAATTTTAACGATATGTAATTGTTTTGGTTAAATAATAAATTAAATATACACTCATAAATCCATTTGCCTGACTCAGTGAAAAATTTAGGACCTTTGTGGGCTCATACTATGAATTCGAAGATCTTAATGGTCAAATATTAAAACTATTGTATGGTACCTGACATATTGATAGTCAGCTAGCAAGATCTCAAAATCAATTTATAACATTGACAAAATTTATTGAACTATCAGCAAATGAAAATGTACGTAATTTTTGTCAGGACAAAAAAGTACACACAAAAATTTTGGATCAAACTTCTGATAATTGTTACAGTGTTGGCAATTACAAGTCTTGAAAATGTTGATATTCCATTAATAATTATGCTTGAAATGCAATGAAGTGAATTATTAATTGATAATATTACTATAAGACTATACTTACCCGGGTCAGAATAATGAACCTACATAAGCCTACATGAACCTACATGAGCCTACAGGACAATTTTTAATTGTTTTGATCGATATTTTTATCTTTAATTGTTTTGATTGATCAATATAACCTCGCAAAATATACTTATAGCAATATTATAGTACAATACAAATAAATTTAAATAGTAACTAAAAATTTATTGATAAAAAAACTTAAAAATTCAATTTATAAATTGAATAATATCGATCAAAACAATTGAAAATTATTCTGTCGGCTCATGTAGGTTCAGGTAGGCTCATATAGGTTCATTATTCTGACTCGGGTAAGTATTTGCCTATTGAGGCTTATGAAAAAGAATAAGCTGTATGTCTCTAAAATGTGTAAAGATAACTTGCAAACACAATCTTCAGTGGTGCAGTATCTAAAAAATAACCATCTCCGATTTGGACTGATTTATTGTTTTATGCAATGGTCACGCTGTATTTATTTACAAAACATTTGTAATTGTAAAATTAATCATCACTTTACTGTTATTCGTGGAGTAGTTGCAAATAACGTAGTTGTTGCTGATGGTGATAATTTTTTAAATGATAGCAGATCATTGTTATGTAAGTGCGATAAAACTGAAAACATTAAGCTGTCGCGGTAGAATCATTAGAAGCACCTTGCTTCTATATAATAAATAATAGTTTAAAACAAACTAAAAAACATGCTTTTTATAGAAAACCAAACTAAGAAAGAGGAATTTTGATAAAAATAAATTAACAATAGTGTAAATAAAAAAAATGTATTTTATTGTAAAAAAAGCGTGGGGTGCATGGTGTCAATAGTTATAAATATTTCGTTGACAGATATAAGTAGAAGGATTGTTATTTCGACAATATCTTAAAAAGCACCCCACGCTTTTTTAAAAATAAAATACATTTTTTTCTTATTTACACTATTATTAATTTATATTTATTAAAATTTCTTACACTATTCTTAATTCAAATTTATTAAAATTTATTTTCTATTTTTTAGTTTGGTTTTCTATAAAAAGCGTGATTTTTAATTTCTTTAAACTATCATTTATTTTCTACTTTTTTGTTTGGTTTATTTATTTTAAACTGCTATTAATTCCGTGATTACTATTAGTAACTGTAATATGACTATTGTGCCGAGCCGAGTGCTCGAATCAAAATGGTACGCATGCGCAAGACTACGCGCTTGCCCTATCTCTCTTGCTCTCACGCAAAGGATGCATGAAAAAATCATTCAATCTTGACGATCTTAATTAAGATAATGGAATAATCTCATCAAATTAGTGTATTGTCATCGGTCCTCGATAAGTCTACGAAGTTTAAATGAAATCTGACCGTTTGAAGTCGGTCAAAATCAAGTCCAAATCCATGAAGTTTTATCACGATTTTCGCCAAAAATCTAATTACATTTTATGTATTAAATATTACATCAGAATTATATATTTAAGATATATTTTTTTTTAATTAAAAATATGTATAAGTTTATTATAATTACATCTTTATTTGAAGAATTTATATTGTGAAAAAATTCTTTACAAGTAATAAATAATTATTTTTAATAGTATTTCCTAGTAGGTTTTTATATTTTTTAGAACTGATGTATTTTATAATGTAAATATATTTTTGATGTATGTGTTTGAAATTTCTTAATTTCAACACATATTATATTATTATCTTTATATATTGATAGGATTTAAAAAAAAAAAAAAAAATAAATTGAACTATTTCTCGAAAAAATTAATTTAATACAAATTATATTGCGCTTGAAGAATTATAAAAACATAATAAATGTATAAATGGATAAATATAATAAATCCATGCAAGTTATAGGTTAATATGGACAGAAATTATTTTTGTGATTAGTTTAATTTGTTCAATAATTATTTATAATTAATAAAATTTTATTTATTACTTTTATCGGACTTGAAGGTTTAAAGTCGGATCTTACGATGAACTGTCGGACCGAGGAGTTCAAAATCCGATTTCTCGGTAAACAGTACGTCCAAGATGTTCAAAATCGGAACTAGTCGGACCATGGAGCTCAAAGTAAGATCAATTTCGGATCAGAACGTTCAATATACGAACTAGTCGGACCATTGAGCTCAAAGTACGATCCATTTCGGATCAGGAGGTTCAATATCCGATCGAAATTTCGACTCATTCGGCGGTTCGAAGAATTTCAACTTTTTCGGAACTTTTCGTAATCCATGATAGTTTAGTCATATGAAAATGTGATAGTCATGATTTAGTTTAGATATGAGCGCGATATTTTTTTCTCCATGTCCCTTTTTTGCTATTTTTCATCCACACTTATTCTGATTCATACGACGCCAATTTTAATAACATGCGGATAAGTGTGACGTCTAATGCTGATGGACAAAATGTGACAAATCGGATCTTTGGTGATTTAAAGAATTCCACGGGGTCACAGAAATGTAAACTGATAAATCTTTTGTAATCGGATAATAGTGAGCCAATTATTGGGCTTAGTTGGTAGTGAATATTTTTCATTAGCGAGGCATAATACCGAGGACGTGTATTTAAAAAAGAAGACAGGTGAGTACGTCAGTGTAGTGAAGTAATCCGACGACTTAGCGAAGGATTAACGAGAGGGTAATTGGGACGGAGCGAGGATGGAAGGTGGATAGAGAATAGAGGATAGAGGAGGGTCGATAGCCTTCATTGGAACCGTTTGAGAAATATATCTTGCTCGCTCTTTATCAGGATCTGTGTATGTATAAGCGGTAAATCCCTTATTCGACAGGTAATGCAGGTTCATTTAATCGTCTCTTGCTGGGCATTTCATTCCGACGATCGACTTTGACATGGAAATCGCCATTTTGTCTCTGTCAATTAAATTCACTCACGGCAACTAACCGGGCAAGGGTAGTGCTGGGGGGTAAGAGAGGGTAACTCTTACTGATGTCTGTGTGCTGTGCTACGGTATACGGTGAAGTAACTTCTGGATCCCTGGTGTGCTTTCATCAACTCCCAAAAGACCAAATCCGGACACAGAAAGAGAGGAGAAGGAGATTTAGTGACATGGAACTTGTTAGCGAGCGAATAATAATTCTCGGGGGGTAGTGTTTGAATTCCGGGTGCCGGAGGGTGGCTGAACGATGTCCACCACAATTTAACCAAGATTTATTCTTGCCGAGCATTACAAGGTTTGATCTTGTTGTTGGCTATGAGTTGTTGGTGTCATTGCCAAGATACTGACAGTTTTGATAAATTTGCCGAGAGGATAATTGCTTCTACACATTTCGAGCTAGGATAATTCGTTCATATGGATTATGGGTTGTGGATAGTTCTGAAAAAGTCGCAATTCTTGAAACCCACACTAACAGAAAAAATTTCTTAAAAAAAAAAATTGCTGTGATACTGAATTAATTTATTCAAAATTTTTCTCCCCTCCGGGCGGAAAGCGTCAATTTTCCTTCCGCTGCGTTAA
The DNA here is from genome assembly GCF_020080835.1 of Cotesia glomerata. Lineage (NCBI taxonomy): Eukaryota > Metazoa > Arthropoda > Insecta > Hymenoptera > Braconidae > Cotesia > Cotesia glomerata. The sequence goes on from NC_058164.1 coordinate 22,361,026, forward strand.
ACAAAAATGCCGGTTTCCGCCTCCTTCAAGGAGAAAAATAGTATTCTCACCACGGGCAGGAAATAAGAAAGCCTCAGATCACATGTTTGTCGACCTCGGATTCGCCTCGGTCAACAATTACATGTGATCTGAGAAATTTCTTACTTTCCTGCCCTAGGTGAGAAATGTACTATTTATTTTTTAACTAAAGAAATGAAAATTTTTCTCATAATAACTTTCTTGTTGCACAAAAAGTATTCTGAACTTGAAAAAAAAAAATTTTTTTAGTAAAAATTCGCAAATTGGCTATCTTAAATTTTTTATTTATTCAGATCTAAATGCCAAAGTAAAAAGCCAGATGACAAGAGTATAAAAGAAAATGATTAAAGTACATGTAAAACCATAAAAATAGTCATTATCAATATGATAGATTGTAACTTATAAATGATAATATAAATAGAAAAATAGAAACACTCATGGATTTGAGCAATGAAGTTGTTTTTTACATATCAGTATATACTATAAATTATGTAGAATATTTGCAGACTTTGGTTCCTAGGCCTCCCTGAGTTTAAGGTCGTAGAAGAATTCAAAAGCTCTGGATTTAAATGCCTCTATGCTAAGTGAGTTTATGACATCCCGTGGTATTTCGCGCCATAGGCGTTGATAAGATTAAGAATGAGTGCTCATATACTGATATATTTCAAATTTTTTTTTCCAAATAAAAAATTTTTCAAAAAGAAAGTTACTGCAAGAAAAATTTTGATTTTTTCCGCTTAGAAATAAAATAGGGAAGAATTTTCAATAAACTAACTTCTTACCATGACAATGCCCATTTTTTTCGAAAGGAATTTTTTCTATCAATGCACACGAAGATAAAATTATCACGTTTATCATTAAACAGTATCGTAATTATCACATACTTATATGGCTATACTCTATATCCGTATATGTTCAATACACTGTATCGCGATCATCACCATCCACATAGATCCGGACATTGTACGTCTGTATTGCTATGGTCGCGATACTCCTTACTATATGTTACATACTTCCAAATTACACGTCTCGTGATTCCACAAAAAATTAATTCCATATTTGTAATTAATATGGGTAAATCTTTCGCCTTTAAAATTGTCACTATAAATATCATAATACCGAAAATGTAATAACTAAATATTTTTTTATAGATTTTGTCACAATCAACATTAACAAGTAACATGAAAATTAATTTAGCAGATATTTTTAAAATTTAAAAATTTTTTTAACAAATAAATCATAGCTAAAAAAATGAGAAAAAAAAATAACATGCAGAAATTTTAAAAAATTGAAAATGCAATTTTTTTTAAATAATTTTTAACTTCTCGCTAAGAAAATTAAAAATTTTCAAAAATCGGGAAGTTATTGGTTGTACCCCGTTTTTCGAAAATAGATTTTTCATCGGATCTCGACGTTTCGAGGTCCTAGGAAGCTTTCCTGACTATTTTTACGATGATGTCCGTACGTCTGTATGTATGTGTGTGTGTGTGTGTGTGTGTGTGTGTGTGTGTGTGTGTGTGTGTGTGTGTGTGTGTGTGTGTGTGTGTGTGTGTGTGTGTGTGTGTGTGTGTGTGTAAACCTCTCGTAATTTTTGAACGGCTTGACCGATTTCATCGCGGTTGGTGTCATTCAAAAGGGCTTCGCCAAACTTAGATTTTCTGTAAGTTGGAACCGATTCGGATCAGTTTTTTTGCAATTTCGAGAAATTGTAAAAAAAGTGACAAAAAAAGTTGTTTTTTTTTTTTCATTTTCTTTTAATATCTCCTAATTAGCTGAACCGATCAACTTCCAAAACTAATCAGCTCTTAACCTTGAAAACCTGCATTGATTGCCACATAGAGCGTCAAAATCGGTTGATGCGTTCGTGAGATATCGTTGTCGAAAAAAATTGAAAAAAGAGTTTTTTTTTAATAACTAAATTTTTCATAGAGCTCAAAAAACCACATCGATCGCCGCCTACCGCGTGAAAATCGGTTGATTTATTAAAAAGTTACAGCAGTTTGAAAATTAGAAAAATCGTGTTTCATCGAATTTTGATAAGACTATCTCTTTGAGCTCGGAGAGCTCAAAATAACACATAAATTGTATTTTTGAGCTCGAAGAGCTCAAAAACGTCATAAGTGCAATTTTAAGCGCCTAGGTATGGAATTAGCGGGAAGTTGCAGGGATGGCCTTCAGGGTCAACCGTTTTTCTAATTTTTTTTAACAAATTTGTTTGTTAAAAATAATTTTTAAAATGGTGAAGTGACTGTTAACTTAAATGTCATACAACTAACATAAGAACTTGATTATGAGTGGAGCTACGGACGTCGATCGCAATATTACGATACGTTTTGCCGTAGCAGGGAAACATTTTCTTACGATTACTATACGGAATGACAAATTAACAATACTCTTAAATGAAAACTTGAAGTTTCGTGAAAATAATAAAATTGTTTTTTACTCATCACGATACTAAGTTCGCGATCCACTAAGTACACGGAGAAAATTTTATAGTAGAGTTTACTATCTAGTTATGATAAAATCTATTAACTGAATTCGATAGTAGTAAATATTATTTAAATAACTATGTAAACCATCTGAATTGTAGTAGTTACCATCCTGATGGTAACTACTACTATTATGATGGTAATCAGTAATAATAGCTATTATTATTTTAACTAGTTACTACTATTATCAAAATCGTAATTTCTAATATAACCTGATGGTTACAGTTAGCATCAGTAATAGTTATAGCTACTATCTAAGCTAGTAAAAAATATTAAAAAAATTAAAAATTTGCGTTAGCGTGAATGCATTTCTGAATGAACTAAAAGCAGTTGTAGCGCAGTGTAGTACACAAAAAATCGGGATTAAATTCGGATTGAATGTATATTTCAATTTTTGTTTGTCTAACACAAGTTTCAAAAAGTTTCAAAGAAATCAAAATTTTCAATAAAATTCAAATTTGAAAAAAAAAATTTTAATCTTACAACTATTTTTAAAAAACATAATTTTTAAAAAATCTAAGATTTTCAAAAAAAAATGTTGAATACAATGAAGCTTTAAACTAATCAATAATCATAATTATCTAATTATTTAAATTAAATTTTCCCCTTTAACAATTGCAATTAAAGAGAGCATACTCTTTGCTCCAGTTGATGTTATCGTATTTTGAAATGCACCGAATCAGCTTGACTACATGTAATTTTTCTTCTGCATATATATCTTCTGCTATATATATATTTATATATATATATATATATATATATATATATATATATATATATATATATATATATATATATATATATATATATATATAATGTGGCTTCCGTGGAGAACCTTTTAAAATTGGAATTTTGAGTTCCGCTTTTAACAGGGGCTGTGTTTGGGAATTTCCTGAGATATTTTGGTGTGAGACGATGTATTTGATTTCCATAGAATTTTTTAACAGAAGCTTAGTTTGGGCATTTCCGGTGAAAATTCAAAACTTGGCCGGAAGTACCCAATTAAATCTCCTGTTAAAAAATTCTATAAAAATCAAATACATCGTCTCACACCAAAATATCTCAGGAAATGCCCAAACGCAGCCCCTGTTAAAAGCGGAACTTAAAATTCCAATTTTAAAAGGTTCTCCATGGAAGTTACATTTTGGCACACCCTAATATATATATATATATATATATATATATATATATATATATATATATATATATATATATATATATTTATATATATGAAAAATTGATGTGCGTACTCAAATGAAAGGTCTCGATGAGTATAATGTTGGAGTGAACTTATATCTGTAAAAATGTCAATAATTCACAAGATATAAGATCATTTATTGATTATGAATCTAGAGATAGAGTTTTTTTTCTCTCAATGATATTCTCTTAATAATATAGATTATAGGATAACAATTAATTCAATCATAATGGAACCATCAAATGATGTTTCATTATTTTATCTTGTGAAAAAATATTAATGATTGATAATAATAAGACTTTTTTAGTAACCCAAATCTTGGATGATTGCTATTTTGATAATCATAGTCAATCATTCAAAATAATCAATAACAGCTCTAATATTTGGAAATTTTTATCATATATGGATTTAAACGATTGTGTTATTATTTGTTTTAATATTTTAAACGAAAAAATGTTCATAACTAAAATATGGATGCAAATAAAGAATTAAATAAAATAAATTTATATTATTTTTTCTTTCAGAATTTTTACAATCTGAGATGGTTACAGTTACCATCTTCGATTATAACAGTTATAATTTTTAATAATTACAATTATCATTTTCGATAGTAATCGTTACCATTATTAATAGTAAATAGTACAATTGTCAATGATAACACCTATTATTTTGTGACTAATTATTTTTATTACCATTTCAGATAGTAGGAGTTAATATTTTCGTATAGTAAACACTATTATTAATTTTTCTCCGTGTAGCTACCAGCGTTTTTTTTCTTCGTGCAGTAGTTGGCACTCAGTCAACATCTTGAATTATATCCAGGAAATTGATTAATCACAATCATGAACGAATCTGAAGCAACAAATTCACGACTGCCTCTAGTCTTCTTCAAGCCAGACAAGGTTAAACCAAAACTTGGAGATTCTTCGTAAAAAGCCTGCTCTCTTGAGAAAGATGAAGATCCGCGTGAAAATAGTGGCCGGAGCGGTGGGCGCAGGATCTATCGAGCTCTTGGCTCGCCTCCTCGGTTTCCAGGAGCGAAAACTAGTTAAGGGTGGTGCCAGGATGAGATACGGGCCGGGGAAGTATGAGGCTGCTGAAAAGAGGTTATGTCTTCGGGCAACGCTTCCCGTAACGGCCTTCTTTTTCTTCCTCTTGCTCTTCTTTCCTGAACTTCTTCCCCATCATTTCTTTCCTCTCAGAAGTTCTACCCGCGGATGCTCTTGCCTGTTATAACAACCGGGGGTGCTAAACTATTCCGTGAGTTGCTGGGGAAAGTAGATACGAGGCGGACAATGATCAACTACGCTATTGAATTTCCAGAAATAATTTTCCAACTCCCCCTCCCCACATCTTTTCCTCGCACCGTACTAAGAAATTAGCTTTTTAAGTTTATTTAGGAGCTTTTTTTACTGGGCAAGTTAGCACACACGAGTCGACATTTTGATTTAAATTTAACCGGATAAATTGCCTGCTTTTTTTACGCCGCTATGTTTAATTTTATTTTACGTAAGATAACTCGAATTTATAGACTTGGAAGTTTTCGTTGAATTATTTTGACAATGTTTTTCATCAAACAATTTTATTAATCAGGAATACATTTTTTAAATTATCCGCGGAAAAAAAAATTTTTTCTCGAATATATCCTTTATTTATTCATTTTTATTAAAATATTGGATGGATTTTGTAGAAATCTATTGCATTGGTCCTCATGTCAGAATTTACTTAAAATTTCATATATTTGTAATATGACGCGTCTTGTAAACACGATAGCACCTACAATTCTTAATGAATCTTAATGAAACTTGGTACATTTATTCCTTAGACAAATACCTTGAACAAGTTTGAAGATAAGCAAAATCGGTCCATCAATCCAGAAATGGTAGCCATTTGAAATTTCCAAAATAGTGGAATTATTTTCTTGAGTGAACAAAATTTTTTTTTTGACTCACGAAATTTAACTTATTCCAACAAAATTAATTCTCTTGCTTTAAGAAATACGTATCTTGATCCAAAAAAATTTATTTAAGTCAAGAAAATCTTCTTGTTTTGAGAAAATTCAGCTTCTTGCTCCAAAAAATTAAATATCGCAATAGAAGTAAATTTTCGTTAATATTTTTATTGATTAACATGTCAAATGGGAAGATCAAATAATATTTCATCATTTTTTTTTCATTCAATATGTATAATTGCACGCTAAAATAATATAAAATGGGTATCAAATATTCAAGAGAAAAATTTTCTCAAGGTGAGAAAATTTCTTTCTTAGCTGAAGTAGGTGGTGCTGCTTCCCTAAAGTATCTAAAAATCTTGATCAAATATAAAAATTTATTGTATCAAGTATTTATGATAATTTGAATTAAGAGCGGTTGATAGTTGATTTTCAAATGTTTTTCTCATGTATGTGATAAAATTTAGAAAAAAAACGCTTCGCTCTTCGATAGATAATTAAAATATCTATCGAAGAGCAAAGCGCTTTTTTAGAAAATTTTCATTTATTTATGCATAAAATGCGTTTTAAGATTCCATTTGTTGTACAAGTATGACAGAGATACTTTCGTTTGTTCAATAGAGGGCGAGAGAGAGAAAAAATGTAAACCCTTCTTAAGAAAAAATGACTTCCACCAAGAATAGAATTTCAAGAAAAATTTTTACTTCGGCCAACACAACTTCGGTCTTCCTTGAGGCAGCCGAAAATTTTCTTGAGCCAAGAATTTTGTTCTCCAGTCAAAAAATTTTTCTTTCTGTGTGAAAATTGCATTTTTGGTCACTTTATTATCAAATATCTTTTGATTAAGAAAAAATAACTAAATTTCTTAAGGTTAAACATTAAAACTTATAAAATTACCTTTAATTTGACCTATAAAATATTTACTTGCAAAATTTACACAAAGTATTAAGAAAAAAATTAAAATAATATCTGCTAAAGTGACGTTTTTTTTTTTTTTTTTTCATTGTGGCAATCAATAATGCAGAATTGTTTGGTGGATTAAGTTGTAGACGACAAGAAGTTATCATTATATTATATATATAATAAGATATACAACTTGGTAAATTACAGAGTCGAGTGCATCTGTACAGATGAGTGAAATAGCACGGTGCTCGGCAGAAGGCTTTACTTTTCTTGTAAGTCACTAATTACCAAGTTAAACCTCAAAGGAGAATTTACTTGAGCAAAGTATAAAGTACTTTCTGTTCTGTTTTTATTCTCCTAAATTATGTATATTCTCCTCTGGCCTCCAGAAATAAAAAAATACATAATTATTTAATTACTCTTGAGTGATAATACAGAATTACGGTGAAAATTAATTTTTTTCTTTCATAAACTTTAATTATGATTTAAAAAAAAAAACAAATTGACTTTTTATCGATAAACGACGAATATATTTAGCTGTTTGCTGAAACTCTCATTCTATAATATTATTTATATTATTATCGATCGTTATAATGAAGGTAAAAAACATGTAAAAGCATTCAATCGATTTCCGTCATCAGATTTTATTATATATATATTTGAACAGAGCAATAATTGAGATTTCAAGTGGCTGGGAATTGCCAGACTGACCCACTTGAACTAGTCGAGCTTAATATTCCATCTGAATTTAGTTATTACCGCTACCGGGGTCGAATTAACATTTATTAATATTAGTTCTATTAAAAATTATTATTTTTATTTTCTCTTTGAAAGAATATTATTGTTCAATGGAAATTTCGTGAAAATAATATCAGATTATTACTCTAATTATAGTTTTTATCAATGACAACTATTTTCAGTGAGAGTATTAAATTCTTGAAGTCATGCCAAATAGTATTGCGCGCTACTCCACATATGTTAGATTTATTTTATTGTACTTGAAATGCTCTAAATGTCAGTTTCTGAGTCATTTATAAGTAGCAAGGTAGTTGGAATAAGTCGGTACCGTCTTGACGCGAAGTTACCAACTGTCGAACTAAAAAAAGATAACCCATTGAGCACAAATGGAATCAAGTTGTACTTATAACTAGTTTACGTGAAGTTAACGTCACCTTTTCGAAAATTTCGCGTCAACTTTGAGTCAAATTGATGAGTAAGTTAAAATCAAGTTCTGTGAAACTTTTGCAAATGCAAAAGTTAACGCGAAGCTTATGTAAACTTGACGTAAACCATTCAACATCAACAAGTTGATTGTCAACTGGTGCTAACTGGGTAACGCGTGAAAATTTTTAAGTCTTTTCCTTGAAAACATTTAAGGTAAAGTACCCAGTACTTGAACACTTATAAAAATGGGACCAGTACTTGAACAGACTTTTCAAATTGTTGTAATACAAAATGAGTAATATGCGTATGTTATAATTATTCAATGATACAATAATTGATTTCTGTAAGTTTTTTCAATTATAAATTAAAACAATTATATTTTTGTTAAGGTAAAAGTTGACATGTCGAGAATAGCCGATATATGCTATTTTTTTCATGAAAAAGGTACTAAACCGTAAACCGAATAATCAGTAAAAAAACGGCATATCATCATTTTAATTAAAAAAAATTGTAACATCCAATGAAATAGTCTTTTTTAAATAATACATATTTTTTGCACACATAAACTGTCATTTTTATATTAAATTTTAGCTTCTAATTATACCTCCTAATTTTCAAAACGGTACCCAGGACTTGAACAATCTGGAGCCGTATAATTTTAACAGCAATCTAATCTCTAATATGTTTATAGACTACCCCCATGAAAAAAAATATATGTCGAAAAATATAAAAAATATATAAATATTTATAAAATATGTATTGTAAATATATATTTAATAACTAACTTTTGGCCGATTTTCATATATATTTTAAATATATTTAAGATATATCTAAAATATATATGAAAATCGGCCAAAAGTTAGTTATTAAATATATATTTACAATACATATTTTATAAATATTTATATATTTTTTATATTTTTCGACATATATTTTTTTTCATGGGGGTAGTCTATAATACGTAAAAAATACATAGCTGAAAATATACAAAAAAATATATTTTGAATATATCTAAAATATATTTGAAATATATAAAATATATATATGAAAATCGGCCAAAAGTTAGTTATTAAAAATATATTTACTATAAATAATTTATATATTTTTTATAGATTTTTAATATATTTAAAATATATTTATTATGTATTTCAACGTATATTTTTTTTATATTTTTTTTTTCATGGGGGTGGTAATCAGCATTGTGATTTCTATTAATTACTGCAAATTAAATAAGTTTTATAGCTAAAAATTAGTGTAGTTAAAAATTATTGAACGTTTTGAATTGAGTTTTTTTAATTTATAATTGAAAATTTACTTTTTCATTCATAAAAAATGTAATTAAAAAATTAAATACAAATATTCATCATTTTTAAATGAATATATTTAATATTCTCAGTATTATTTTTGATATTCTCCAATAATATGTTATAAATCTTTAGATATTTCAATAAAACGTTGAAAATTTTTAGTGTGCCTATTGCCATGTATTTTATTAGTTCAACTACTGCTCCCAGAAGATTCAACTACTGCGGCTTGTCAGAATAGATTGTTCAACTACTACTCCTTTCATAGTCTATCTTAAAAACGTTGTCAAAATATAAATATTTAATTATCTTTGTTATTTTGCGCTTTAATAAATTCAAAATTGTTTATATTTTCATGAAAATCACTAATTTGAACAAATAATTACATGTTGGTATATTAAAAGTATAGGGTCAAATACGTTTTACTTTGAAACCTGTTCAACTACTGGGTACTTTACCTTAACTTCGTTAGAAAAAAATCTATAAATTGATAATTGACTAATTTTTGAGGATAATTATTAGTTAGTTATTAAAAAACAAAAAGTTTGGAAAATCCAAAAGTGCACGCCTCATATTTTGTTTTCAGTTATTTTTACACTAAATAAAATGAATGTCTCTTAAAAATATCGAATGCGTTAAGACGAGTGTTTTTTTTCGACATACTTATATTCATATAATTCTATAAGTAAAATAGGGACATTTTTACTTCAGAAAGTTGCTTGAATTTGGTAAGGCGAGAGTAAAGCACTACCTCAACCTCTTCGCGTTATGAGGCATGCAAAAAAAATAAAAATTCTATGGAGCAGAAATTATTTGGTGAAACCAATTTTTAAAAATCATTGATTTTCATAGTAGGAAGTTAAAAAAGATCAACGGGGTGCAGGATAATGCACCCTACGGTTTGTTTCGCCTTTTTTCCAAATGGTCGCACGCTGAGTTCTTGAGTGCTTTCATTCCCACGACACTCAACAACAACCTAGATCACATTTAACCCAATATATATTTATTTCCTCTCAATAGCTTTTTTATTTTGATTTACCTCGATTCTTTTTATCCGGATAAAACTAAAACTCTAAACAAAATAAATCTATGTCCAAAATTAAATTAACGTTTTTCCTCAAACTGCGAGCGGCAACTATCACACTGCAAACTAACCTGTCTATTAATTATCTCCCGAATAGAATCGAGTATAGAAGAAAATAAAGTATATGGCCAATAAATTTTTCATATGTTTGTAGTCAAGACGTTCATACATACTCTGTCCAACACAAACAAATAAAAAAGCGTCTGTTTAATCCCTTGCGTTATTTTTCATCATCATCAATTATCTTCTTTGATGGTTATTCGCGTCTTTATAATTTTTTTTTCCTCCATCTCTCACTCCCACTCATTCGCTGTCTTTTTTTCGTTCCTCGGCTATAATACTGCAGATGAACTAAGATTACAAGACTGAAGCATGAGCTGAAAGAAAATTTCTCTTCAAGTTGAATTCCCGCCCCGGAGGCAAGAAACTAATTAATAGTATTCACCATCAATGAAGGTTTTACTTTAATTCAAATAGTTGGTTAATTTATTCTTTTGCTTTTTCATTACCATTAGTTAAGAAATACTATGCTTCTACCAAATATTTCAACAAATTATTTTTATCGTATCTGTTTTTATCAACTTTTGATCAATCTTCATTGATTGCTATCTGAGAGCCACAACTGGAGTAAATTTAAACCTTTACCCGACTTTTATATTTTCATTTAATGATGTGGTCCAAATAAATTAATTTCTTAGTAGATTTCATAGAAATCTAACTATTGCATTTTTATTCGTGACTGAACAAATTCTAGATTGTGTTTTATTTACACTTTAAAACTGTATAAATTGCAAAAAAATTTTTATTGTATAAGATGTAAATTTAGATTATGCATTTTAACTTTTATAGTTTTCAAGGTAACCTTATTAGGTTACCTTTGCCATAATTAACGGTTAAATTTGTCATTAAAGACAAATTTGGGAACTGGGGAAAGGAAGGACAAAGGGAAAGGGAAGACCTTAATCAGTAGGAATTTTTCGGTAATCGAAAAAATAATTCGGATAGTGCAAACCGGGACTCGAACCCGGACCATTTGGTTACGCGCTAAAAGCTCTACCGGACAAGCTATCCGAGACACTGTCCGTAATTACTATTCAGTCACCTAATTGAACCCACCAAGTAATAAATACCACCGTCCATCTTACGGTAAAGAGCCATAATTTATAAATAAATTTGTCATTAAAAACAAATTTGGGAACTGGGGAAAGAAACAATTAAGGAAAAGGGGGGACTTCCCGAGTAAAAACAGAATTCCGCCGCACCACCGCCGCAACACCGCTGCACGGCTTTTTAAGCGCCGCACCACCGCTGCACTACAGCCGTGACAATTTTGGTTATTTTATAAGTGCCGTATCACCGCCGCACCACCGCCGTGACAAGTAAAGAATTTATCTATTCGCCGCACTACCGCCGCACCAGCGCCGTGACAAGTAAATAAATTTCTATTCGCCGCACCACCGCTGCACCACCGCCGCACCACAGCGATAACGCGCCCGGGTAAAAATAAAATTATTAATTTTGACGAAAAAATAATAAATTTCGTTCGACCGCCGCACCACCGCTGCACCACCGCCGCACCATACCACTGTTTGATGGTATATACATTGAAATAATATATTCGTTGATCATTCAAATAGCTTAACTAAATTTTTTAAGTTAAGTATGGCTTGCAGTGCAGTTGGCAATGTTCGAGACTTCCATGCAGACGATCCAGGTTCGAATCCCATCACAGTTCAATTTTTAAAATTCTTTCAGAGTATTTCAATAGGCGTACCGCTTCTGTGCAACCCGAGGACGAAATTAAAAATCTACATCAACAATACGACTAAAAATAAATAATTTCGCGGTGCTTTTGGCCTGATTTAAAAAGTTTTTTTTTTTAATATTAGGCATTCGATTAAAAGGAGGTTGATCAATAGGTCTTACATAAAGATTTCTAGTCGCATTATTTATTAATTAATTATTGCGTGATAAATTAATTATGATACCATTTTTTGTGAAATTGTAGGTATGATTTAGCATTGGTGCGGCGGTGGTGCAGCGGTAGTGCGGCGATGCTAGGGGGAGTAAATTTTTAGCGTGCGGCGTAATAGTCCGCCAAACGGCGGTCGTGCAGCGGTGGTGCGGCGGTATGGTGCGGCGGTGGTGCGGCGGTCGAACGAAATTTATTATTTTTCCGTAAAAAATAATAATTTCATTTTTACTCGGGTTTACTTAGTGGGAATTTTTGAAATTGGAAGGTTTGTTTTTAGTAGATTTCATAAAAATCTAACTATTGCATTTGTTCTCATAACGGAACTTTCAAAAAATTTTGCTATAAAAATTTCGACTCAGCTCGTCATCTTGATTCAGAAAATACCTATGGTTCAAAAGTTTATACACAGAAAAAAAATTAACTTGAATCAAGAGAAAAGTTCTTAAACCAAGAAAATAATTTTGAATAGTTTGATTGGAACAAGTGAAATTGACTTAAATCAAGAAAAATTTCTTAGTGTAAGAATTTTTCTACTCAAATCAAGAAGATAAAATTGTTCAAAATTATTTACTTGATTCAAGTAAATTTTTTTTCCGTGCATATGTATGTATGTACATACATACGATATAACGCGGCTTGTATCTACCCTAACTCCTACGATTCTTAACGGATCTTTATCAAACTCATCATACATATTCTCCACACGATTATCGAAGTCAAGTTTGGATTTGAACGGAATCGATTGATTAGTTAAAAAATGCCAGCAGCTTGAAATTTTCAAAAATTCAAAATTTTTCACTTTTACTGCTTTTTCTCCAAATAACTTTTGAATAAGATTTTTTTTTCAGTTTATATAAATTTCATGTCAAAGCCAGTAAAATAAGCTTCAATTTACATACCTGCATGAATTTCTAACATGAAAATTTACCATATCTTTAATACAATTTTACTATTGCATTCGTTTTGATTTCTTTTTGATATAATTAATTTTATATTTCCTTTTAAAAAATTGACTTCATTTATTTATTATTATTAATAAATGTAGCTGTTAATAAAATGTACTTTCATTTCGGCTGCCGAACGGTCTTCTAAAATTTTATGTCGTAAATATTTCTGTTCTCTTATTTATGTGTTCTAACAATTTCCACATTTTTTTTTTTTTTCATTAAATAAATTCAAAAAAGTTGCAAAATTGATCTCGATTTAATTATCTATTTAATGACAAACGAATAATATTGATTATAATTAGTGCTAACTAAAATATAACCATCAAAATAATCAAAAAGAGGGTGGAAAAAATTTTCACTCCAATACATCGCATCACGATTCATGCAATTACAAGAATAATAACTATTATTATTATTATTATTCATAAAAAATAAAAAAAAGCATGTTGCGGTGAAATTGGTTATGAAATAATTCTATAAATATTTAATACTGCGCATTGTTATTGTGAAAATTCGATAAATACAATAGAGAAAACCGCGTAGTATTTATTATTTTATTTATATAACATCTAGCAGGCATCCAAAATGATAAATGAATAATAACATTTCAAACAAAATAGGGGATCCCCTCGCCCTGGATAACATAAATTCAATGAATGAATAAATGTAATTAGCAAAACAAAAATACGAAATAAACCAACACATCGATGGTTAAAATGAATATGTCTGTTTATCTGTCGCTGACGAGGATTTGACGATCCTTTTTCAAACCCCTCTTTCTCTCAATATTTATAAGCTCTCTTTACATGTCCTTCAAATTCAACTCCATTGCTCATCAACGTGAGAACAATTAAGCGCAGTTAATTGCGGTTATGTTCAAGGACTTGTTTAAACGAAAATTTTAATAACAAAAGAGGAAGAATGTCTACCAAACATAAAAGGAAAATTATAAAACTATAAAGAAATTAAAAATAAAAAATTGTCAAATTGATTGTAATTATTAAATATCACTACATAGGTAGAAAAATAGATCATTTTTGGTCTAAAAAAAAATTTGGAAAATCCAAAAGTACACGACTCATAATGCTCATTTAATGATGAAATATTAATAAAATAAAAAATATGAAAAAAATATAAAAATCAGCTAAAATAGCACGATAATGCACAAGCGCCTCTAGTGGAATAAATGTACACAATATATATAGATATACAGTCTTTTGGTTTTTGTTTTATTTTATTAATTGTACATAAACGACACTGAGTGACCTAGCCATTCGCATTCGGTGACCTACAATTCTTACAAAGAATTAAAAAAAAAAAAATTTACTCAATTAATGCATTTTTTCGCAAGTTACAGTGTTTCCAGAGTTTCATACATGACGAACAGGAAAATTTTTTGACCTATTTTGATGTTTTTTTTCCGTTTATATTGCACTAAATCAATTTTTGAAAAGTGTTAAATTAATCTTCATTAAATTATCTTGACAATAGTATGCAAAAATCTTTATTCCGTGAACTAACAAGACTGTAATAATAAAAATAGTTGCCGAAATGAGGCGAAAAAAAATTTTTGATCGTAAGGTACTCTCTGATGCTTCGCATCATTAGTCGTGCAAAACAAAAATTTAAGTTCAATAGATGCAGCTTACAGAATTTCGATACGTCAAATAATTTATAAGTTATTATAGAAAAAAAAACTTTGAAATTTGTTGCAAGCGACGTTTCTAGAACGAACTAACCGGTCTTAATAAGTTTTTTTGGATTGAAGGTTATTTTTTAAAGCTAAGAGCTAAGTAGATAAGGAGCTAAGTAAGGAATTGATTACGTCCGTAGTTTAAGGTTTATTTCCGAAGAAGCAAATTTTTAAAAAGATTTATTTATGCAATGAATCAAAATTTATTAAGCCAAACTAGTTCCTATTCTCAAAATCTCAAAATATCTTACGGAATCTCGATTTTTGAAAATTACGTACTATAGAATTAGCGCGGCCGTGTGACAGAAGTCGCGCAGAACTCTATTTTCAACATTAAATAAAAATGATTGTTTCTGGAGCTAAATTCCGGGAAAATTTTTTTTCAGAAATTTCCTCCTCTTTTAGGGATCTTTTCTTCGATTTTTGATATCACTTATAGTTATTGAGTTATTTACAAAAAACTGAGATTTTTTATTCTGCTTATGTAAAAAAAAATCTGGAAAACGATTGACCCTAAAGGCCATCCCTGCAACTTCTCACTAATTCCATATCTAAGCGCTTAAAATTACACTTATGACGTTTTTGTACTCTTCGAGCTCAAAAATAGAATTTATATGTTATTTTGAGCTCTCCGAACTCAAAGAGTTAGCTGTTCTAATCTTTTGAGCTCTTCGAGCTTAAAAGTCTAATAGAAGTTTAATAAAACAGTATTTTTTGAATTTTCAAACCGCAATAACTTCGGAATGAATGAACCGATTTTCACACGGTTGGCAGTATTCCATGCAGTTTATCTAATTCTATGATATACTTTTGAACATAAACTGATCGAACCGAAAATTTTAGAGAAATTTGAAAAATTCACTTTTTCCGAATTTTTTCGACAACGATAGCTCACGAACCAATCAACCGATTTTTACGTTCTTGGTGGCGATCAACGTGGTTTTCTAAGCTCTAATTCTTTTATTTCATCAAAAATGATCCAAAAAGAAATGTCGAAGTTATGAGAAATAAATACTTTTTTCGAAATTTTTCGTTTTCGATAACTCTCGAACGAATCAACTGATTTTGACGGGACTGGTAGCAATCGACGTGGTTTTTCAAATTTAAGAGCGGATTAGTTTTTGGAATTGATCGGTCGAGTCGTTTAGAAGTTATTCTAAAAAAACGATTCTTTGAAAATTTTATTTTTGAAATTTCTCAAAATCTATCGAACCGAATCGATTCAAATTTTCACGAAATTTAATCGTAATGATACTCTTTGGATCGCCACCTATTTCGATCCAATCGGCCTAGCCGTTCAAAAGTTATAAGAGGTTTACATACACACACACACACACACACACACACACACACACACACACACACACACACACACACACACACACACACACACACACACACACACGCATACATACAGCCGCACGGACACCATCACGGGAATAGTCAGGGAAGCTTCCTGTGACCTTAAAACGTCGAGATCTGATGAAAACTCGATTTTCGCAAAACGGGGTAAAACCAATAACTTCCCGATTTTTGAAAATTTTCAATTTTCTTAGCGGGAAGTTAAAAATAAAATTATTTTTTACATTTAATTCCGCATTGAATGAGCAATTGTTCATATTTATATCACTATTTCTAAAATTTTTCCGTCTTCGTTTTAAATCTTCGTTACTATGTAACATAGTAATGGTTATTATTCTACATAGATATACGATCGATTATTTTTTCTCCATGTAGGTAATTATTTTTTCGCTTTAACAAATTCTCTAACTATGTTCTATAATCCTCTTCATCAATTGCTAGTCTACTAACTATCCTTTTTTCACAAAAATTCAGTACATAATATATTTATTACAAAATCTTGTCACTTAAAGTTTATATATATCTACTCCGCACACATTAAGTATATCAAACTTGACATTCTCGTCAATTAAAAGTTTATAAAACTTTTTTCCCGGTCTACTTTTAAAAAGTTTCCACCCTAATCCTGGAGAGCAATAACTCAACTTTCAATTTCCCAGTTACTTAATACTCTATTTTTTCGTAAATTACTGCCAATAAATATTTATCGCAATTTCATTAATTCATTCTTTGCCTTAATATCTAAATATTCTTATAATTTTGCGAGCAAACAACCGCGTGTAATTCCTTGCACAGACAAAACAAAACATCGGTAATGCTAAAAAAAAAATATTCCTTTCTCTGAGCAAACACTAAAATTCAGAAAGAGGTAAAAATTTATGATACGTCAATAGAATTGATAACATAACAGTATATAGCTGGTACAATTGCGGCGCCACTGTCGTTTTACTCATGAAAAATTTGATTTCTACAAAATTCAATTGAAACCCAGACTATTGAAGCATGTACACGTATATACGAATAAAAATATCATGTACAAAGAAGTATAACGCGGGTATTTTATGTACGTCTCTTTACAGGTTTACATTGTACGATTGAACGCATTTGAAAAAGCATAACCAAGTTATAACATCCCACGCTATTTATTTTCTATATTCCTTTTTTTGCAACGCTCAATAGCGGCACCCTTGGGATCTTTATGTGTTTCAGGGTATGAGTGTTTAAATAAACAGAAAACAGAGAACCGTGTTATAGCTAAAGTGTGCATTTATCACTGGACGGGGTTTGTGTAAATAGTTATATCATAAATATTTTTAAAATATAGACGAATATACTAGCAAGGCTACCTAGAGAAATATAAAAATTTCTGCTAGACAATTATTTATTTAATATATATCTATATACATGGCTTTTGTTCGCTTTACCAAGGACTGATTTTACGAGTGGTAAAATATTGTTCGGAGATTTTTTTTCGAGAAAAAAAGGGGCTGGATATGATTCTTACGTAGTTGGTTGTGATTATAACTTATCATAGTTGATTAAAACGACATTTTATCTTTTTATTGACACATTTTTGTTTCAAGAATATTGGCGCATTTAACCTCATCTAAACTAACGAAGACATAAAAATCTTTTTAACTTCCCGCTAAGAAAATTGAAAATTTTCAAAAATCGGGAAGTTATTGGTTTTACCCCGTTTTTCGAAAATCGAGTTTTCATCAGATCTCTACGTTTTGAGGTCCTAGGAAGCTTTCCTGACTATTCCCGCAAGGGTGTCACTATGTCTGTATGTATGTGTGTGTGTGTGTGTGTGTGTGTGTGTGTGTAAGTATGTAAACCTCTTATAACTTTTGAACGGTTGAACCGATTTCATCGCGGTTGGTACCATTCGAAAGGGCTTCGCCAAACTTAGATTTCCTGTTAATTTTAACCGATTCGGACCGATAGATTTTGAGAACTTTGGAGAAATCTAAAAAAAAGTAGGAAAAAAAATTTTTTCTGAAGTGGTTTTTTTGGGATAACTTTTAAACCGCTCAACCGATCGATTCCAAAATCAGCTCTCAACCTTAAAAAACCACGTCGATCGCCGCCAATCCGGTCAAAATCGGTTGATTCGTTCGAGAGATATCGTGAACGAAAGAAAACCGAAAAAAAGTGTTTTTTCAGAGTTACTCCGAAATTTCTAGTTTGACCAATTGAAACTTAGAAATTATTTATAAGGCTTAAAAAACTACGTAGAATGCCGCCAACCGCGTAAAAATCGGTTCATTCATTCAAAAGTTATCGCGGTATGAACATTCAAAAAATAGTGTTCTATGAAACCTCTATCAGACTTTTGAGCTCAAAGAGCTCAAAAGCATAGAAAAGGTATCTTTTTGAGCTCGGAGAGCTTAAAACAACACACAGATTGTACCCTTGAGCTCGAAGAGCTCAAAAAAGCGGCCAGGTATTAACGGAATCAGCGGGAAGTTGCAGGGATGGCCTTTAGGGTCAACCGTTTTCCTAATTTTTTTGTGGAAGGACTTACTTGAACTCCCTTCAGTATCAATTTAATAGAAAGTCAAATTAGTGAGTTACAGTCCAAAATATCGAAATCACAAAAGTTAGAATTGGATGACTAATAACGTTCAATCTATGGAATTCTGGTTCATTTTACCCGATTTAAACAAACAAGAGCTTAAATATATTTTATTCAAAAGTATTTTAACCCTCTTCAGTATCACTTCGATTGGAAATTTGATTGCTAAGTTCCAACCAAAATTTTCTAAATCATGGGAGTTAGAATTGCACTAATATTGAAAAATTTCAAGCCTTTAGAACTCTGGTTCATTTTACTCAATTTGAACGAACTAGGGCTTAAGTTACATATTTTATAAAGGATTTGGATCTCCTTCAGTATCAATTTAATAGAAAGTTAAATTAGTGAGTTACAGTCCAGAATATCGAAATCACAAGAGTTAGAATTTGATGACTAATAATTTTCAATCTATGGAATTCTGGTTCACTTTACCCAATTTAAACAAACAAGAGCTTAAATATCTTTTATTCAAAAGTACTTTAACCCTCTTCAGTATCACTTCGATTGGAAATTTGATTGCTAAGTTCCAACCAAAATTTTCCAAATCATGGGAGTTACAATTATACCAATATTGAAAAATTTCAAGTCTTTAGAACTCTGGTCCATTTGACCCGATTTGAACGAACTAGGGTTCAAATGACATCTTTTATGAAGGACTTGAATGATCTCCTTCAGTATCAATTTAATTGAAAGTTAAATTACTGAGTTACAGTCCAAAATATCGAAATCACAAGAGTTACAATCGAACCGCTAAGCAATCAAACTTCAAATTTCAAACTTGTGAGCCTGGCAAACTTCTCCAACATCTCCTGCCTCATTTGTATATTAAATTAGCATTAATTAACGACCTCGCATCAATCGGTCAATTAACCACTCTTCTCTTTGAATAATAAAATAACCCAGACCTATACCCAGCGCTCTTATTCTTATCGAAACAAAGCGAAACAGAAACGACAACAAACCGTAATTTTTCTCCAGCTATTGAACGCAAAGAAAGTATAAAGTAAAGAGTGAAGTCTATTTTGATTCGCCGGTTGTTTAGATAAAAGTGACGTAGACGAGACATTTGAGTACATGAGTTGGAAGAGAAGGAGAGAGTGAGCTTCATATAAACGAGAGTGTGTACATTGACGAGTACATAGAGCAGAAAAGCAGGACGATAGGCGTCCAGACGGCGGCCTCGTCGACGGCGCCCGACGTTGCGCTAACTAGCAACCTTAATGCCACGTCCACATTCCCATTCGAATTTATACACATCCACACTTACATAACCTATATGTATGTTATTATTATTACACTAGTGTAATAGTAGTCAGAGCGATAGAGATGAAGGCAGAAAAAGAGAGAGAGAAAGAGAGACCCACGCCTTTATTAAACGTCCCGTCTACTCCTCGTATACGTTTGCCCTCGTAAAATTGAACGCGGCGTGAACGCGAGCATGCGAATGTAATATATATACATATAATATACACATGTATATAGATATAGATTTATAGTAGACGAGTTTAATATGCTGAGGTGGAAGAATAAGTTAAGACCATACTATAGACTACGCTATAGTTATACGACTTCTTATTCCGACCTGAGGAATTTTGAGGTTAGCTTAAAAACTATTTTCTTTTCGATTTAATAACGGTATTTTATTTATTGTGTTTATATTATCGATAATTTTGATGATGAATTATGGATAATATCGAATGAAATTGTTCGGCAGAATAGATAGTCTAAGTTGTTTGGAAATAGTTCGGATTACTTTGGGATAGTTTGGAAGTAATGCCAACATTCGAAAGAATTTCGGGTATCGGAGAAATTTTTTAACTATAGAGAGCTTTGATGGACGGTTTGGAAAATTTGGTAAAAGTTAAGCTTTTTCTTGGGTTTTATCTTCTTGCATGATTTATTTCCGTCGATAATTTGTGGAGTGAATGGTCGATAAATTTATTTCAAAGGAATTAAATGAAATCATATAATTACCATAATAACTACTTTATAGAAAAATGACGTCTATCTGTTGACGCAGTTTAGTAGCAAACTGACTGAAAAAGTTGGAACGCAAAATTTGCACTCCTTGTACTTGAAATCTGTATCCAGATTGACAAAAACTGTAGAATTTTCTGTTTTATTAAAGAAAAATAGGCTAATTCCGAGTGCCAAGTAGTAATGGCTATTTGGTTCCAGAATGACAACGGATTTTTGCTTTCCGTCTAAATGAATTTTTTTATCTTTCATTTTATTTAAGAAAACAGGCTCTCCGAAATGGAAGTAGATTTCTTAAACTCCAAGTTAAACTTCAAACTACAATTCGACGGACTAATTAGTAATTGGTCTAACTCCTTATTTTTTTAGAGGATAATTTTTTAACATTTTGATGTAGTAATAGTCCAATTATAAATTATTTGAATGCTCTAAACCAAAACATTATATCTCTAATAGATATTAAATGGTTTTTTTAAGTGATAATAAATTTTTAAATAATTATTTTTTCGTACAAATGGAAGATTCTCTAATATGGAGTTAGACAATTTACTAATTAGACAATTAGAAGGTCAAATTATCTGAAGAGATGAAAATGATTGAAAAATGAATAGGAAAAAATGTCACTCAAAATGTATCTTATAAGAAATTACGTTAAATTAACAGGAATAAGCTCGCTCTTTCTGTTTAAGGTAGTACTACCGTTACCACAAGAGTCAAATCATAAAACCTAACCTTATTTGATTAACGTAGTAGATTTCCCTATACTAAATCACGTTGGAGAAAGAGAGACAGAGATAAATTTTGAATGTTTTTTATTAATAAATATTCTCATATTCTTGGAAACCATACTGATTATTATTAAATATGTTCTGGATGTTATTTTCTCTCGTCTTGATTTTTATAAGAATCTGAACGTCCAGTTTTGTGAAATAAAATAAAGTCTGTAATTCTCCATAAGGATCAATGGTAAAAGCAAAAATATGTAGATATTAATATCGTTTTTTCAGGACTTGCTCAGGTTCCAAAAATTTTACTGCTTAATTATGATATTATAAAGTACCAATATGCCAAATTTCATTAAATTCTGAACGTCAATTCTAAAACCGGTAGTACTACCTTAACCCGTAGTGGTCACACTTCTTAAAAATAACGTAGTGGTCATACTGAGTCTAGTTGACCCCATGCACGGAAAAAATTGTTGCTACTTGCGTTCTTTTCAATATTTTCACTCGAGCCGTACAAGAGAGTAATTCTTAACACTTCCGTTGAATAACTCAATCGATTTTTAATTTTTTAACTTCCCGCTAAGAAAATCGTAGATTTTCAAAAATCGGGAAGTTATTGTTTTCACCCCGTTTTGCAAAAATCGAGTTTTCATCAGATCTCGACGTTTTAAGGTCACAGGAAGCTTCCCTGACTATCCCCGCGAGGTTGTCACGGTGTCTGTATGTGTGTGTGTGTGTGTGAAAGTATGTGAACCGCTTATAACTTTTGAACGGCTTGACCGATTTCATCGCGGTTGGTGCCATTTGAAAGGGCTTGACCAAACTTGGGGTTTGAAAACTATTTGGACCGATTCAGATCAATAGATTTTGAGAAATCTTCAAAAAACTGAAAAAAAAATTTTTTTCAAATGTGGTTTTTTTGGAATAACTTTTAAACGGCTTGATGGTTCAATTCCAAAAACTAATCAGCTCTTAACCTCAAAAAACCACGTCGATCGCCATCAGTCCGGTCAAAATCGGTTGATTCGTTCGAGAGATATCGTGAACGAAAGAAAACCGAAAAAAGTGTTTTTTCGGAATGACTCCGAAATTCCTAGCGCGATCAATTCAAAATTTAAGATTCTTTGTCAAACTGCGTCAAATGCTGCCAACCGCGTGAAAATCGGTTTATTCATTCAAAAGTTATTGCGGTTTAAAAATTCAAAAAATAGTGTTTTATCAAATCTCTATCAGACTTTTGAGCTCGAAGAGCTCAAAAGCATAGGAAAGTAATCTCTTTGAGCTCGGAGAGCTCATAATAACCCATAAATTGTATTTTTAAGCTCGAAGAGCTCAAAAACGTCATTGGTGCAATTTTAAGCGCCTAAGTATGGAATTAGCGGGAAGTTGCAGGGATGGCCTTCAGGGTCAACCGTTTTCCTAATTTTTTTTAATTGTTTAATTATAAAAAAAAAATGCGAGAAAGTCAAATTTTGAAAAATTTGACTTTTTTTTACTAAAAACTTCATTTTTTAAGATAAATGAAAATAACCTCCGGGCTTATACTCCGGATATCGCATACTTTGAAAAAAAAGTGGTTCGATGTCGAGCTTTTCAAAAAGTATATTGATTTGTGCAATTGAAATCGTAAATTTCCATGAATCCCAAAAAATCTTCAAACAATAATAGATGGTACCACAGATACCATTTTGAATGATATCTTCGAAGCAAGAGCAACTCAAAAATTGCCTGGGGCCATCTAGACCCAATGACTACTACGGGTTAAAAGTAATTTGATGAAAAAATTATATAAATAGCGTTTTTTTTATGTATACAATTTCTATGACTATTTCATCATGAAATCACTAAAAGTAATCACGAAGACTGAGTTTAGTACTCCAAATAAAACAACATCTTATTAGCTTTGATGTAATAATTTCAGATATAAGGTATCTCTTGATCAAATATTAACCACAGAAAGAATCACAGAAATTGCGATTATCATTATTCCTACACTAATCGGCCGATTTTGCTTATTTTGAAAGTCGGTCAAGGTATTTACCCAAAAGAATAAGTGTATAACGAGTATCATAAAGATCCCTCAAGAATGGCAGATGCTATTGTATATATACACATCCACATATATATTCATACATATTTAAACTTTTATACGAACTCTATTTCCTGAACCTATACTTGACCCCCGGAAACATAAAACAACAAAAGTTTCGGTAACTTCTCCGTTACTCTTTATAAGATCAAATGCAATAGTTATCAAATATAATTTATTTTTTCCTCAAAAATTAAAGAAGCGTTATGACCCGTGCACTTATGGATTTTCCAAACTTATTTCTTACTTCTCCAGAGTTGTAATTCATCGACTAATCAGTAATTTATCGGAGAACAGAATCCTTCGGAACAAGAACACAATTCCTGAGAACTAACTTATCTACGAGATAACATGTTCGTAACAATAACCAGATATCGATGAACCTTTCGAACTTTTAACATTGCAACCCAGTAGCAAATACACGCACATAAGCACCGGAAAGAAGTGCGGGGAAACCAGGACGACATCCATCCAACATCCGAAATCGATAGTTTTAATCCAGAGTATACACAAGAGTTTGTAATATATCTCCTTTTTCGAATTCTCCATGGAAATGATGGCACCGGGCCGGGCGGGGTGCTAGCGGATATGGAATAGAAAATCCCAGTGCAGGTCTCTTCCCAAAGAGGATACTGATGAATTCGGTCCTCTGTACCTAACCTGCACCCACACATCCCTGGCTACACATATGATATATATATATATATATATATATATATGAGGGAGAAAGGAGGGTTGGTGAGGACAAGAGAGACGAGAGGATAATTTATGTTCCAGCAGACCGCCATTACTGTGTGCAACTGTTGCTATTCTATAGGTTTTGGTTAAAGAGTCAAGAGCATTGCAGTCTGGGTTACTCTGTACCACTCTATTCTGGAGTATCACATATGTATTGGGTGCATGGTGGTAGACATACCTCGCCACAGTTCCAGTCGGCAACAGCTCTACGTATCAACGTATCATGTAGATCCCTGTTTTCTCACTCTGTTTTCTGTCCCACTCCAAATTGATTTAGCTTTTCACCAAATCCACACATATTATATGTGGATCTATATCTATGGATGGATATTTATGTCTTACATAAGGACACAGACATTCAGCAGAGGTTAAGACACTGATAGAAAAATCTGGTTCTCTGAACTAGGAAAATCTAGTTAAATAGCATCACTATTATTTAATTGAAGTTCTTTACCTAAAATTATTTATTATATTGAATCCTAATACATAGTTCCTTAAGCTATTTTTAGTTAAATATAGGCTTAAGGGGTTACATGGGTTTCACGGTTCCAAAAAATCGATTTTTTTTTAATATTTTATTAAATTCTACAACATCTCTACACTGAAAAAAAAAAAAATAAGTCCTATCGCAATACGTTCAAGTGTATGGCTTATACCCATGTTAAATGCGCCATATGTATAAGTCATACGCTTAAACGTATTGCGATAGGACTTGAACTTTTTTTTCAGTGTAGAATATTGTTCTAAAGTTTCAAATCGATCCGAATAATAGTTTCGGAGATACAGTTTTAAAAAGTTCCGTGCTCAAAAGGCGCTGTTGTATTGTCACTCAAAATTTTAAACGCGTTTTTCTCAAAACTATGTTTTCAAAGACGGTACCCACGATTTCTCGAGAACTACTCAACCGATCTTGATGAAGTTTTAGACAGGTCTTCAAGATATAATTTACAAATTCTTGAACGGAAGATTTTTTTTTTTCAATTACAACTATTTAAAAAAAAAAATGCCGCGAAATTTTAGCCAAATTTGGAATTTTTTTGTAAAAACCTCTGCCAAAAATCCAATTTTCATTTTTTTTCCTTCGTTTAAGACCTAATTTGAAGTCTTAACTAAAGCACATATTTTTTTTTCACTTCAAATAATCCTGCTAAGAGTTCTGCTGATCACGCGGACGCATCTTTTTCCGAGGTTTCGCCGGAAATGACTTCACATTAGCAGAGTTTTTAACATTTTTTTTTAATTTCAGTAATTTCTTATTAAACATGTATCTTTAAGAGAGTAAAAAGTTTGAATAAAATATTTCATTTTTTCTATTAAAAAAAAATTGTTGAAAATAGGCCATTTTTCCCAGAGGAAACCCATGTAACCCCTTAATAGTCATCTTGATTCAATTGAAACTCATAAAACAGAAAAAATAGTTCGGACAACCCGCACCGAGAATCGAACCCGGAACTTTTAGTCACACATTTAGAGCTCTTTCAGTGTAGCTATCTGAAACATTGTCTATTCCAACCTTTCAGTCACCTAATAATTTTTTGTTTAACATAGTTTGATAAAACTATATTTTTATACTTGTGGCGTCATAATTCAGCTAATTATGAACTTTTCTCAGCGTAAAGCGTCGTCAAACTAGCAATAGAAAAATCTATTTTAGCTAGTGCTTAAATCGAGCGGTCATGTAGACTATGTTTATGATAATAATATTTAATTTCGTCCTAAACACACTGAAGAGGTCATCAATATGGTTGTTCGGTGTATTTTGCTATAGACTGTTAGTTCTTGTGAATCGAATTACTGCTTGTGATCGAAAAAAGGTCACGATCGAAAAAATTGCGTTGCTATAGTTTGTGCTGATTAATTTTAATAATTTCAAATAGATTAATTGTTGAAATCGATCATAATTAATTAATATCGGGAAAATAGAGTATAGATTACTGTTATAATATATAATTTTAGAACAAGAAGTACTTTACAATTAAATAAAATTTTGTAACCTCAAAATACCGTTTTGCTTGCAGTAAACATACTCGGTGGTCTGGCGCTCCGTTTACAACGGATTTGAACGGAACTTGGCGCCAGACTCAACCGAGTCTGTGAATTACCGAAACATTGGAGTGCCTTGGATGGCTCTTAACCTCTGATGCCGTCCATCTTACGGCTTTAAATAAATTATATTACTTTTAGAAAACATTGTTGAATCTATAAAAATTTAAAAGTTTATTTTCTATTGTTGAGAAAATTTTTTGGAGTGGACATAAGCAAATTTAGGGTTCTATATGCTCTCTTTTCAACTCCAACCGATCAATTCTAGTGAATTCAATCGCTCATTTTAGGTGGCACGGTTAATAATCTTTTTACTTGTGCTACTATCTAGAGCTGGTTGAATAAGGATGTTTTTTGCTGTCCCAGGCATTTTTTTATTAGAAAAATTGTTATTTTGTTACTAAAAAAAATTTATTACGAAAGTAAAAAAACATTCCTATTTGGAGCATTGAAAACTAAAATGAAATAAATTTTCGTTTTTTTGCTATAAATTCGTAAACCACCGAAATAACAGTCCTCTGGGCTGTCCCATTCCCAAAATTAAAACTTTAAGATTAAATTTTAAGTTATTCGTCCATAATATATAATTTGGTCCATAATGTTTATAAACTTAATTAGTTAACTAACAATCTTCTTCAATAAAAAGTACCGAAAATTAATTTATTTCATTAAATTCATTAAACCAAAGTTTGTCTCAGGCATTTTAAGAATATATATTAACAGTCCCCTGTCAGAAGTTCAAAGCCAAAAAAAAATCCAGCGCGTTATTTTACCTTTTGTAAGGTTTATAAGGATCTAACTAGCCATGAGTTAATAACCATACTCTGTAAAAAATTTGCGGAGTGAACGCGAAGTGAATGAAGAGTGAATGATTTTTAATTGATTCACTCCCAGCGGGAGTGATATTTACTCCGAGAAGGAGTTAATTTTTATTAATAATAAAATTCACTCCGCATTAACTCCTAAAATCAATGAATTTAGAAATAAATAAATTTTTGTAAAGAAAATATTTTTATAAACCCTTTTTATATTTAATTATTAAAAATTTTATATATATATAAGGTAAAAGCCCCAATAGATGATCACGTACCAGTATATGATCACTCCATGTATTTGTATATCTATATTCATAAATATAGGTATACAAATACATGGAGTGATCATATACTGGTACATGATCATATATTGGGGCTTTTACCTTATATATATATATACAGAGTGTCCCAGAAGTAACGGACGCCATTGTAGCATCTGATAAACAAAATAATTCTGAGACGAAAAGTCCTTAGCCATTTTTTAATCAGACGCATAGATAATTAATTATTAATTAAAATAACGTCCTTTTATGCGTTAGAGAGAGAGAACTAGTGTCAAGTCAAGTGCGTTCCAACGAAGATGCTTGCACGTGTGAATGTGTAAGTAAATATGTGTGACTACGTTAGCTATAGAAACTAGTTAGTCATACAGTTAGTTGTGTCTTTGTTTGGCACATATTTTACTGGA
Source organism: Cotesia glomerata (assembly GCF_020080835.1). NCBI lineage: Eukaryota > Metazoa > Arthropoda > Insecta > Hymenoptera > Braconidae > Cotesia > Cotesia glomerata. Next base: position 22,388,767 of record NC_058164.1, read on the forward strand.
CACTGACGCTCTCTCTCTAACAAATAAAGAGACGTTATTTTTAATTAATAATTAATTATCTATGCGGTTAATTGAAAAATGGCTAAGGACTTTTCGTCTCAGAATTATTTTTTTCATCAGATGCTACAATGGCGTCCGTGACTTTTGGGACACCCTGTATATTAGGGTGTGCCAAAAAAATTAACTAATTTTTTTTTTCAAAAAGTTCTTGAAATTTCGTTAGAAGATACCAAAATAAAAATTTAATCAAAATTTGAACCCTTAATATCAATATTTAAAGATCACGAACTGAATTTTTCGATTTTTCATTTAATTAACACGAAAAAAAATTTATAGAAAGTTTGGATTTTTATTTCTCTTGATTGAACCAACTCCATTGAACGAACAATCAATATTCTTACAGAAAATTGAACACTGAATAAAAAAGGTCTCTGATCATTTTTTGATAAATTCAATTCTCCGAAAGTTATTCAAGGTTGAAGTTAAGCTTTTTGCAAATTTGTGGATTATTTCACTTTTACGGTAAATTTATTACACCGGCACACAAAAAAAAAATTATAAAAACGGTAGACCCTGAAGGCCATCCGTGCAACTTCCCGCTAATTTCATACCTAGGTGCTTAAAATTGCACTAATGATATTTTTGAGCTCTCCAAGCTCAAAAATACAATTTCATGTGTTATTTTGAGCTCTCTGAGCTTAAAGTGATAGCTTTTGTATGCTTTTGAGCTCTTCGAGCTCAAAAGTCTGATAGAAGTTTGATAAAACACAATTTTTCAAATTTTCAAACCGCAATAACTTTCAAATGAACCGATTTTTACGCGGTTGGCAGCATTTAACGCAATTTTTTAAGCCTCATGAAGGATTTGTATGTTAAAAAAACCCTTGTTTCCAAATATTTCGTCGAGGATATCTCTCGAACCAATCAACCGATTTTTACATTCTTGGCGGCGATCGACGCGGTTTTTCAAGCTCTGAAAATTATTTTATTACATCAAAAACGATCCGAAAGGAAATGTCGAAGTTATGTAAAAAAAAAAAAACACTTTTTTCGGTTTTCTTTCGTTCACGATATCTCTCGAACAAATCAACCGATTTTTACCGAATTAGCGGTGATCGACGTGGTTTTTCAAGCTCAAGGGCGGATTAGTTTTTGGAGTTGATCGATGAAGCCGTTTAAAAGCTATTCCAAAAAAACAACTTTCAAAAAAAATTTTTATCCGATTTTCTTTGCAACTTTTGCAACTTTTCTACGTTTTTTTTTTAGTAGCAGTTATCAAAACTAATTTGCTTTTCAAATTAGACTTCGACGTTCGTGCAACACAAATGCTCTTACCCTCCTCAAATTGAAAAAAATTGGTATAAAAAAAAGTAACAAATACTGTGATTTAAAAATTTATGTCAAAAATCGTCTCCCGCAGAATCGCCCTTACGTTAATATGTAAAATGCTTGAAATGTGATAAACATCTAAATAGTTATAAAAAACAAGTTAATAAATTTCAAATAATTACTAATGTTATTGAAAACACATCAAGATTTTAAAGCTGAATATAGTTTTTTGGCGCACGTTGGAAGGTCTTTTCTACATTGTTGAACCATTAATAATAAATATTGTTTCTGAAAATTAATAAATTTTTTGTTCCTTCAATTTTTACAAATAGTATATTTATAAATTGAATTAAAGTTCAAATTTACCAGTATTTACACTAGTAGTGTCAAAGCACATCCCTACTATATTGTCAGTAATATTCCACTCATTTAACGCTTCAAAAATAACTTCAGCTTCATTAGCTCAGTAGATTCATCTAAAGCAGGTAGATTGGCTGATTTGAAAGTTCCGGAAGTAACTTACCGTCCCAGTCTACGATGAGATTTTGTGCAGTTTCCTCTATCCCGTCTTTCAAATTCCCAGCAGCTATTTTTCTGAATTTTAATCGAGCATTGCGAATAGTCGTGTAACTGATATTATAATTGTCAATATCTAATCCAAGACTAGTAATGACAGCAGAAATAATATGCATTGCACTCTGATTACTGGTTTTAGTGTGATCCAGTACTGCTACTAGAACTTCCGTCATAACATCAACCTTACGTTTCCTGTTAGCTTGTGGAAGCTCATCTGCGTAATCTGACAAAGGTCGTTTTTCAGATTGATTTGATGATTGGCTACTTCCTTCATTAGACATTTGAGAACTGCGATAATTTTTGAATCAGATCTACAAAAAAATAAATGCATATTAATTATAAAATAGTAGATTACGATCTCTTAAGAAATAATTATTTGATATGATTTTATAAAATAATCGTTCCATAAGTCTTTTAAATTGTAATAGTGAGTAAAGATAATTTTGAAAATAATAATCTGTTAAAAAGGAGATATATTGATACGCTATTGTAATGAACAAAAATAAAATTCTAAACTTTTTCAATATTCTAAGGATATGACGACAGAATTTACTAAAAATCGCAAAAATGAATACCAAAAGGTGTGAAATTTAATATGACAATAGGATAAATTCATTATTATGAATGCAGAAATGACAATTCAATCATCAGTGTGAATAGAATTCTATACTTACTAAATTCAATGTTGTTATTTTCATCTTGTATTTCATCCTGTATATCTTGCAAAACTGATTGATCAGAAAGTACTATTGCATTTTCGTTTAACTTAGATATTAATGGTAAACATTTATTGCCATCATTTTGTCGACATTCTTTTAAAAATAATTGTAAATCACTTGGAAGATTCTCAACTTCACTATTATCAACAATATCGAATAATTTGTTCAATTGATTAACGAAATTTTCCACTTTGTGCTTTTGATTGAGAGATTGTTAAGAGATTTTCGTTTCTTAATGTTTTTTTAATCGTCATAAAACTTTTTAAATTTCCGAATACTATTTCGTTTCAGTGTCGTGGGAATTCCAATTTTATCCCACATAGCCTCTAATTCATCGATAGCTTCGGTAGTACTGATACGTATAGTCAATTTTAACGTCAAATTTTTATACATAAATAAATTAATAACGTCACGATAAGTAGGTAATTTATAACAATTAAATTCTTTAATTTGAAAGCCAACTAAATAGTTACATGTCCTATTACCAATTACTTCAGTCATAATGAACAATAGTTAGGTTAGAAAGTTAATGAAATGTAATCAAATAAATACTGAAGAATATCAAGAACTAATTTTAATACGATATATACCATTAAACACAAGTGACAGCAAAAATTGATATTAAAATAGTAATTTGAATATAGTTTATTAAAAAATTGGCTTATTCTGTCTTAGTATCAGCGTCAATTGATTCTCGGATTAATCACTTGATACAACAAACAATGAGAAAATTATTTTGAGGTTAGGTATGCCATAAAGGATCAAATTTGTTGACAAAGACAATATTGACGGTAATATCATGCTAATTAACTAGAGCAATGTTAGAATATGCCATCTCGGGACTGCTTGGTGCAATTTTTCAAAGAATGATTTCTACTTATACAAAGTTGGCGTGAATAAAGTTGACAATGAAAAAAATTAAATTTTTTGCTAATTTTGGAATTTTCTTACAAAAAATTAAATAATCTTCATTTTTATTTTTTTGGTAAACGACAGAAATATGTTGAAAAATTGCTAGATCTATGTTACAATTTTATTCTTGTAGTTTTTTTATTAATTTGTGTGTTTTAATATTTATTATGAGTGAGAAATCATAATGATTTTAAAAAAATTCTTAGTGTAGGGAAATATAATGGTAATAAATAAAAAAAATAAATCTAAATAACATTATGAGTTAGTATTTATCAATTTCTTACGCTTTCCGGTATAAAAATGCAGTATTGCAATATTGTAAAAGACGGGTAAGCATTAGAAACTTGAAAAAAAAAAAATTTTTTTATAGGCATTTTAAATGGTAAAACTTTAAATTTTTATTGTAAGTACTTAAAATTTTTATTAAGAGCTCAAACTTGGTAAGAATTTTTTTTTCTATATGTAGATTAATATTTTGCATGAGCACCGAAAAAAAAAAAAAATTTTGCGGAAATGAACCACCCTAATATATATATCTATATATACAGGGTGTCCCAAAAGTCATGGACGCCATTGTAGCATCTGATGAAAAAAATAATTCTGAGACGAAAAGTCCTTAGCCATTTTTCAATTAACCGCATAGATAATTAATTATTAATTAAAAATAACGTCTCTTTATTTGTTAGAGAGAGAGAGCGCCAGTGTCCAGTAAAGTATGTGCCAAACAAAGACACAACTAACTGTATGACTAACTAGTTTCTATAGCTAACGTAGTCACACATATTTACTTACACATTCACACGTGCAAGCGTCTTCGTTGGAACGCACTTGACTTGACACTAGTGCTCTCTCTCTAACGCATAGAAGGACGTTATTTTAATTAATAATTAATTATCTATGCGTCTGATTAAGAAATGGCTAAGGACTTTTCGTCTCAGAATTATTTTGTTTATCAGATGCTACAATGGCGTCCGTTACTTCTGGGACACTCTGTATATATATATATATATATACTAGCGGACCCGACAGACGTTGTCATGTACACACGTCTTAAATTAGAAATTTTAGGAATGAGCTTGTATAGTTAAAAACATCATTAGTTAACAATATGCAATGGGCATTCTTCAATAATTAAGATTTTCGTAAATATAAGCCCATTTTAATTTTATACTCATCAAGAGCTTTCATTTGAGTGCCCACATGCATTTTTGATATATTTTATATATTTATACTATCCGTTCCCGCCCGCTTCGCTGGGCGAATTGAAAAAGGAAATAAATTAAATTTTATGTTTCATTTTTATTTATTTTTTTTTTTTTTTAAATTTTCATTATTCTCCCTTTTTATTTTTTATTTTTGTATGAACATAAATATGCTCCGCGGATAGAACTGTAAGCATTGATATTGTTTAGACTTTCACAAATTCCAAATTCCATCGAATTAGCTTGTATCTTTCATCCATGTGATTTTTCTAGCTAATATTCATTGTAATTTTTAATGTGCAATCATTATAACATTTCCGTGGCTTTCTTCCAAAAATTAATAATAATTGACACGAAGAAAAAAATTTTAAATGAGCATTGAAAGTTTTAGTTAAAGTCATTGCAAGTCTCATATGTGAAGTTGAAATCTGTCTAGGTTCAAGTGCGACGCATTTTCCGTTAACTATAATTTTCTCCGTGACATCAATTTTTTTATAGAAAATTAATTGTTCAAGTTTTTTATGAATTCTATTAAAATAAGTAACTAAATATCTTTTCTACATCTCAAGTGCTTGGAAAATGCATTTATTTTAATCTGTTACATTTCCGCGATCCCGCAATAAAAGAATTTATCGGTTATGTGATCTGCAAAAGTAAAATGAATGTAAAATTCTTAGTCCGTTGATTGAATAATTACATGTAAAGTCAAGTGTATACTATTTTTTTCCTCGACGGAGGCGTAAAGCGGCAACTTCGTTTAGCGCAGCGGGGCAAAAGTTGACGCTTTACGCCCGGAGGGGAAAAAAATATAATCCGTTTAATTTACTCCGTTGAAATCCATGAAAACAAAAGAATCAAGAGAAAATGCTTGTCTTTTGTTTTTATTAGCGGGATAAATGTTCATAAAAGTAAAACAGCAATAAAAAAATGAAGGAACGTTGGAATTCGAAAAATAAATAGCTATAAACCATCTAGAAAAAATTTCGCATCGAATGGTCGTAGTTTCATGTCGATACAATCAGTGGTTTAGGCGTGATTGAGCCTAAAACGAAGACCATTTTTATTATATATGTATATAGATATTTCACAAATAACATATATATAAAATATATAAAAATCTTTTGTTTTTTTCTTATTTCTGATAATTTGAATCAGAGATATCTTCCTCACCACCAGACACCTTTTTGTTGAGGTCCTCTAGGAGATCTACTACAGGAACAACGGAACCCAATATTTTTGTAAGTACATCGCGAATTCTAAAAATAAGTTAAATTCGCTATATGTACATTTATTCTATGTATTTATTTAATAAAAAACCTATTCATAAAAAAACACGTTTTTTGGACTTACAAGTGGATATAACCCCTTAAATTAATGTCGCATTGTTGTTAAATTATTTCAATGTATAGAAAATGAGAAAATTATATTCAAGTTGAAAATTTTACTACCTCTGTGTTTTTTTTCTGGTAAAATTTGGTACACTATCAAAATAATAAAAATCGGTGAATTTTTTTTCTTATGTGGATTCATCTATAAATTTAACACTTTTTTGTCGTACCGCTGGGCTGTGAGATAGAAGGGAATAAAAAAAAAAAAAAGGTTCCAACTACTTTGTCGCAATCTTTCGCCACACAAATCCCAGAGCTTTCTTCTTATCGCGGGTCAGATCTTAGATCCCTTTGATTTGGGGAAATTAAATTAGTGGGTAGTTAATTTTTTTTCCTTTTAAAATTTGTACGTTGGAAATTGCAATTTGTTCTATTCAAAGATTTTAATTTGAAGCGAAGGGAAGATTGATTTTAATGCAGAGAATATACAGAGTTAGTAATTTCGTAGATTAAAGAATTGACAAAATTTATACATGTCTTTGAAAGTTTGATAATTGATTTTGCAAATTTTGAAAATATATTGGTAAATTTGTACAAAATATACTAAAGAAATTTACTTGAAATAAAAAATATTGAGAGCGAGTTAAAAAGATGGTATTCATGTGAAATAAAAGCCGGAGGGTCGGAAGTAAATTGATTAATCGTGTAAAAAATAATAGCTTGAATGAATCGATTTATAATGTAAGCAACGTGTAATGGGGCGGAGATTGATAAAAGAGTTTGTTAAATTTTAATTTAATAATTACTCACGTTGCTACTGACGGGTGATTTTTTTTCTCTAATCAAAAGAATTAATTATATATTATTAATAATTAAACAATATTTTGGTCTCAGAACTTTTTGATGAAGATTAATTTTTAGTTATTTCAAATTCATCGGGTTTTTTTTACACGGGCGCCACTACTCAGCCGACGACAACACTTTGAGAAAAAACAATGGCGCCGATACTTTACACGCCGGTTTTCGCACTAAAATAGTAACTGTAAATAAACTACGAGGATTTTATCAGTGATTTTTTCTAGGGTCGTTCTAGAGAGCAGTACCAAGTTGGACCGAAAATAATTGGGTCAATTGGTCCAGTTCTAAGAGAGATATCGTGATTACAGGTGTTCGCTGAACATAACCAACGAGCTTCACATTTGTTCTATTAGCTTTTTCTTTCATTTTATATTAATACACACTCTTTTTTTATATTAATGAATAAATAACAATAATAATAAGATAATAAATTAGGCGTTAAAAATAAAACTGCCAATTTATCTAAAACTCTTGCTTCTTCAACTCTTTAGGATAACTTGATTGTTGATTCCAGACGCATGGCTATCAGGGCACTTGAAAATTATTTAGACTGCAATTGAAAGTAATTATTTCAACCTTGCCGACTGATCCTAAGACACCAAGAATTCGACTTTAGCGACTTCCAGTTTTTGTCAGTCGATAAGTCACACTTCAAACTATAAAAATATCTTCTTAATTTTTAGTTACCAACTGAGAAGTCACATGGAGTTAAATCCCCAGTTAACACACGAATTAGAAAAATAGGTTTTGTTTACATCAGGATTGACTTGCCAAGTCAATCAGTAACTATCATTCCTACAAGTCAGTAGGAAATTAAGGTAAGAATTTTGTTAAATTACAAATAATCTAGAAGAGCAACTAAGAACTAATTTCCTAATTTTCAGTTTAAACAGTCAAATAATTCATCAATATACAAGTTTTTTAACATCAAAACCCCATTGATGATTCAGGAAGAGTAATGTACAGCTTTACGAGACTATGTGTCCAAAGGGTAGCTTGCGGATTGATAAGACAAGACAAGAGGTTAAAGGGCCACGCCAAGTGGCAAAATATCGCGCATACCAAGGCGTTGAAAGATGCTGAGAAATCAACGTTGACTTTAGCTTTTTCGAGGCGCATCAAAGTTGCTGTTGCCGGTAAGTTTCAAGTCAAACGTGAGGATATGTAAATTTGAAAATTTTGAATTTATAAAAAAATAATCAACTAATTAACTGTTTGGCCTAAAAACCTTATAGAGGATGCAAAAACAATTCGATTGGTATATAATAATCATTAGAAATAAATTTATCGGGAGGTTTAAAGCCTAATCTGACTTACTCTTACTTAATTTTGACACGCGGGCATGTAACAATGAAAATTCTAAATTTCTAAACAAAATAATCAACTAAACAACTTTTTGGTCTAAAATCTTCTAGGGGATGCGAAAATAATTCGATTGGTATATAATAATCATTAGAAATAAATTTATCGGGTTTTAAAGCCTACACTGAAAAAAAAAATTCTTGAAGAGGGAAAATTTTCATACAGTCAACGCTCTTTGTATTTGACTCGCCCGTACAGGACCATTCTCTGTATTTGATTCGTCCTTGTCCATAAGAGCTGTGTAAAATTGTCAAATACAGAGGAAGAATGTGGTCAAATACAGAGAGCGGTCACCCTGTTTAAAATTTCCAATAGGATCCCATCAAAAGCGACAAAAGCCACTTAGAAACCCATAAATTTTATTGGTTTCTAAGTGGCTTTTGTCGCTTTTGATGGGATCTTATTGGAGCTTTTTAACAGGGCAAATACAGAGAGGTCCAATACAGAGAGCGTCGACTGTAGCTCAAGAAAATATTAAAGAAGAAGGTGCAAGAAGTTTTTTTTTGTGTAACACATTCTGACACACAGTGGCTCAGCACACTAAGAAAAAAAATTAGAATTTTTAGTATGCGCCCTTATGGGGGAACACCACTGTGACGATCGAAAGAAAGAGGTGATTTTCGTGAATTTTTTGACAGGGAAAATAAAGGAATTTGGGGATCGGATTTTTTTTATTTTATTAAGGGTACATTAAAGATTATTACCCTAAATTTTTATTAAAAAATATTTAATTATTACAAAGTTATTAACAATCTCGTAGAGCACTAGAACAAATTTCCCCCTCCATGGTCGGTTCGATAATTCAAAAATGGACCATCTGAAAATAAAAACCTAAATTGCTTTTTAATCAGTAAGGATGTAGTTATCGTCGCACTTACGGAATTTTGAAAATTTTTATTTAAAAAAAAAATGGCGACTGATTGAAAATTTTCTCACTATTTTTACTGTTTTTTTTTGTTTTAACCCGGCTAAAAAAATCTATAAAATCAAAATTTTTTAATTTGCGTCATGCGACGATAACTACATTCTTACTGATTAAAAAGCAATTTGAGTTTTTATTTTCAGATGATCCGTTTTTGAGTTATCGAACCGACCATGGAAGGGGAAATTTTTTCTAGTGCTCTACGAGATTGTTAATAACTTTGTAATAAGAGCGTATAAATTCTTTTTTTTGCATTTCTGCACATTTTGGATGAAAATATGTTGATTCCCGAAAAAAAATTTTTTATACACCCTTGAATTAGCTTTTTACTGGTACTTGTTACCGGTATATGCCCTTATGACATCTGAAACACGATATAGATAATAAAATTGTGCAAAAATTAAAGATTGATCTTATCAGGCTTTTGTGATAAATTTTGCTCACCGAATTTGAAAATACCGTTTTGATAAAAAGTTCTTTAAAGTTTTTCAGCTTTAGCACCATTGAAGTGCAACACCCTCCAATAAGACTTTACAAATATCCGTATAATTTTTAAAATACTTGTTCAATTGATATTTAATTTTTTCTGTATACATACTCGATAATATATATGAGACATTTCAAGCCAAATTGGTCACTTTTGACCCCTGTCGATTTTTCTAAAATTTTTTTATCTTTTTTTTTTTAACATTTATCAACATTTTTCAGAATTTTTTCAAATTTTTTTACCCAACCAAAAAATCATGAATTTTTGATCAAACTTTTTCAAAATTTAACTTTTAAGACATTTTTGTTAATTTCCACAGATTCGGTAAATTCTGGCGCCAAGTTCCGTTCAAATCTGCTGTAAACGGAGCGCCAGACTACCGACTGTGTTTACTGTAAGCAGAACGGTTATTTTGAGGTTGCAAAATTTTTTTGAATTCTACGGTACTTTTTTTCCTAAATTGTATATTATAACAGTAATTCATACTTTATTTGACTGTTATTAATTAATTATATTTACTTATAACAATTAATCTACTTGAAATTATTAAATTTAATCAGCACAAACTATAGCAACGCAAAAATTTCGATCCTGACTTTTTTTCGATGGGCAAAGTGATCTGCCACAGACTAAATAATTCGAGAATGCATAGTAATCCTTCATTAGATAAAAAATGCAACCAACGCCAGATTTAAGTTGGTACCAATTGTAAATTTTTATTATAATTACAAAAAATACTAAAATCCGAACAAAAACAGTTTCACTGTAAAAAAATCGCGCCAAGTCCACGTTCATAAGACTATTAAGAAAAAAAAAAAATTGTTTTTTTCTTTACAAAAATATATAAAATAAAAAAATCCAAGTAACCGATATGATTGTTTATGATTTTCGGAAGTTAAAAAAAATTTTGTTATAAATTTAAAAATTAAGAAAAAAATTTTGGAACGTACTTGGTGTGCGTCATTGTGTATTTCAATTTTTTTAAAGTCCTAGTAAATAGATTTTTTACGAATTTCATTAAAAGTAAAATATTTTGCAATCGAGCACACTAAATACGTTCCAAAATTTTTTTCTTAATTTTTAAATTTATAACAAAATTTTTTTTAACTTCCGAAAATCATAAACAATCAGATCGGTTACTTGGATTTTTTTATTTTATATATTTTTGTAAAGAAAAAAACAAATTTTTTTTTTCTTAATAGTCTTATGAACGTGGACTTGGCGCGATTTTTTTACAATGAAACTGTTTTTGTTCGGATTTTTATTTTCTAATGCACTTTAAAAAAAATACAAAAAAATTATTTTTATTTACACCTACATTCATGTTTTTTTTTTTTCAGAATTGAAAAAAAAAAAGTCATAATTAGTTACATTTTAGTGTCAAAAAAGCTAATACCTTTTTTTTCCAGAGGGTAACAATAACACCAAACCAAATGAAAACCCAAGACTATCTAGCATACTTGACGAAGCAAAGAAAAAGAATATACCAATGGCAACACTACATGGTCTGTTAGAAAAGCTGGAAAAGAGCAAAACCAAGAGCCAAACTGAGTTCGTGGACTTCCGCGGGCCTGGAGGCGCATATTTCGTAATAAAAATTTTGTCCCACAATGTAGTCGGCGCGAAAATGACGCTGAACACCTTGTTCAGGAAATTGAAGTGCAAGCCAATGGAAGGAAAATCTAAAGGAACTTTGTTCGAACACGTGGGGTGCATAATTACCGAACACAAAGGCACTTTGGACTCTGCTACCGAAGACGCGATCGCCGTCGGAGCGGATGACGTTGAGGAGTTAGAGGCTGATGGGAAATTTTACCGAGCAAGTTTTTGTATTTTCTAGCTTCGTTATGTCTCAAGCACTGAACTATGAAAATTATGTAAATAATTATTGTTTATATTCATGTTACAGTTTGTTTGCGATCCGTCTGTACTGCCTAAAGTAAAGAACCAACTAGAGGCTCGGGAATACTCGGTACTGACGGCCGATGATGAAATGGTGCCAAAAAATACTATTGAGTTATCGGAGGACGATTTGAAGCGAGTAGATTTTTTGATGGAAAAACTTAGAGCAATAGATGAAATTGTTTCTATTGATCATAATATCCAATTGCCTGAAGAAGAAGTAGTTGAAAATAAAAATTGATAATTTTATGTAATTATTTTTAAAGATTTATTAATAAATAATTATTGTTTTATTTATTGTTCAAAATCATACTTTTTATTTACATTTTTTGTTGCATTTGCAGGGTAAAAAGTTCTCAATATTTTAATTTCTATAAAATTCCTATAAATTTTTTATAAAAAGTAGAATTCCTAGAATCTCCAGAAAATGGTGAACAAGATACCTGAAGAAAAAGTAATTTTAATTATTTCGTTCCATTAATTGATTAATTTATTTATTAAACTAGTTGATTATTTTACTTACTCCTTGATTTATTAAAAAATTAGCTGCTAATTATTTGGAACGCTTGTTCAAAATTAACCGCTGAACGAGTCAAGGTCGATTACGATCCAGCTCTACGAGAAATTAACATGAAAAATCAGGATATGTATGTTTATATCGCTGAATATTCTGGTTTGCCGATTGAAAATCCTGGAGACATTGCTAACGTTTATGGTACTTTAGTTTCTGAAGTAAATACATAAATTTATTCACTTTTTTTCCATAAGACACAAATTGATAATTAATAAAAATACTAATTAAAAACAAATTCCAGGAAAAAATGGGAATGAAACTTCCTGAATGGGTTCATAAGTACTACCCGAAAAAAATGTCGCTACTGATGATCTTCAGTCTCACGCAGAACGTGTGGAATTACAAGCTTCGTCGTCTATCCGGCGGGCCATTTTTCACGAAAATGGTGAACAAGGTGAAGGACCGATCTACCGGAAAACTGACGCCCAAGTCCCGGAAAATGTACGCCTACGTAGCCCATTACAGCACGGTAGTTAATATGCTCTCTACAATGGGTGTCTGGGATGAAATAGAACCCGGGTTACTCGTGGAATTTCACGAGATCAAGGGCCAGTGGTACGTCCAGTTGTTCTACCGCAACGCGCCTGATTATGAGACGCGGCCTCTCACTGTTCCTGGCTGCGAACATCAATGTCCGCTGGAGAAGTTCAAGGAACTAATGGCGCCCATGATCATCGATAACTACGAAGATGAGTGCAAAGTCGATGATCCGAATTACGAAATTCCCCCAGCTCCTCTGGCTTAAAAATTTCCGATTATAATGATAATAATTATTATTTTCATTAACTACGAACTTCTGTTATCAATTTGGATTTTTAAAATTTCATATCATTCTCACCGATAGTCAATTTATGATAATAAGTATTTGGTCTGCATTCGAAAATTCTCTATCTTTAGATATAATAATTAAGAAATTACCTTGTATCTTGTGAACTATTGACATTTTTAAAGATGTAAGCTCATCTCGATGTTACACTCATCGAGACCTTTAATTTAAGTACCCACATCATTTTTTCATATATTTATATATATTATATATATGTATATATGAGAAATATATGAAAATGCATGTGGGTACTCAAATGAAAGCTCTTGATGAGTGTAACATCGGGATGAGCTTATATCTTTAAAAACGTCAATAGTTAAGAAAGTACAGTGCAATTTAACAAAAGTCATTATTTAATAAAGCAAAATTTTATTTATTTATAGTTCACAAGTCACGGTAGTCACATAGTGACTGCAAGGTTGCTAGTAAATTAATTAATTAATTTATTTATTTATTCATTTATTGATATCTACGTAAGAAACAATAAAGTAATAATTAATTTATAAAATTTACGCGAATATTTTCTCCTCACGACGCTTCTTGGTGACGACGGTACCGGGTTTGTGCTGGGCTTCCGGGTGGTTCAGGAGCTCCGGAGGGCAAGTTGATATGGGGCTACCCAAGATCGTCTGCTTCAGGTCGTAGAACAGATGACTGTCGTCCTTCGTACAGAAAGATATTGCAAGACCGGCTTTACCAGCACGACCTGTTCTACCAATACGATGCGTGTAATCTGAAATTATACATAATGTTAATTTAAAATCAAAATTATACATTATCAATTAATAAATTATTGAAATTTCTTATTCATCTAAAATAATTTTTTTTTTTTTTTGATAGTTTAAAATTTACTACGGCATCATATTTATTTATTTTGTGTAAATAATTATTTAAAGACGTTTTATGTTAAATATTTATAAAAAAATATTAATTTTTTTTCGAAAATGGACTTGAATAATCATTTTAAAAAACTAGTAGATTAAATTGGGTATTCTTCGTTTTTTTTTCTCATAATTATTGATTTAATGTACAAAAATTTGTTAACTATATTGTTTGATTTAATTGTACAAAAATTCAATTTTTACATTTGAATCGCTTATTTGAGAAACCCCACAAGTTATATGGAAACCCCATATGACTTATGGGGTTTTTCAAATAAACGATTCATTTGAAATATTTAGCATCAGCGTTTTAGTGATTTTTTTTTCAAACATAAGTAAAATAAATATTAAAAAAAATTTTACTTTTTTCAATGTAGCGTCTTAAAACTTTGAAATTACTTATAAATTTTACTTGAGTGATTTCAATAAAAATTTAGTAATTACAAAGATTTATAATTAAAAAAAAAAAAAAAATGATGACAATTAATTAAATTTTTGTAAAGAATAATATTAAACATTTAGTAATTTTTTAAAAATTATAATATAATTTAATCAAAATCAGAAAAATAATTATCAAGTAAATAATTTAAAGCTCGAAATATTTTTTTTTTTCTAAAAAAAAAAAAAACCATCAATAAATATAAAAATAAAACACAACATACCTTCAATAGTTTTAGCCATGTCATAATTAATGACCATAGAAACATCTTTGATGTCAATACCACGTCCAGCGACGTCAGTCGCCACCAAAATGTCCTTGCTTCCGCCTTTGAGCGACGCAAGAGCGTACTCTCTTTGCTCTTGTCCTTTACCTCCATGGAGCGTACAAGCATTAAACTAAAAAATAAAAAAAAATACTTATAATAATTAACAACTAAAAAAAAAATATATATATATACCCCAATTTTCTCCAATCCACGAGCGAGGACATCCGCGCCCTTCTTCTGGTTAACGAAGATAATAACTGGGGGCTCGACGCCTCTGTTAAGAATCTCCATGAGCTTCCTCCGCTTGTCAGCTTCTCCCATGATGTGAACGATCTGTTCAGTCCTCTCGGTAGGCTTGCCGACACTGCCGATATAGACCACCGCTGGCCTCCTGAGGTACGTCCTTGCCAGCCTCTCCACCGCTGGAGGCATCGTCGCAGTGAACATCACAGTTTGCCTGTACTTCTTCTTGGTGTTGTAGTTAGCCAACAACTTCTCTTCGTTCTCCGCGTCCTCATTGTCGGGTTTCAGGTTCGTCACTGGCATATACTCCAGGATTTTTTGTACATCCGGCTCAAAACCCATGTCTATCATACGATCTGCTTCGTCCAGAACTATGTACGTACATTGATTCAATACAAGGTACCTGGTCAAAAAATTAAATTTATAGTTAAAATTTATACAGTTTTAAAATTTAAGAAGTGTTAATTAAATGCTTTGAATATTTTTATGAACTTTTTTCTTTAGTTTAAAATAGAGTAAGTTCTCCAGTAGGTTTTTATTTAGGAAATTTATTTTTATAAACTTTAAGAAGATAGTTAAAATTTTTTTTTTTTATCAATAATTAAAATTCAGAAATTTAATGGTATTAAAAATTATTGTTATTATTATTCAATTACTTAATTATCAATTATTTACTTATTTTAAATTAATACTTATAAAAAGTTAAAAAAAAAACCTTAATGAATTTTATCATACTTAAAATATGTATTATTTAATATTAATTTAAATTAAATTAATTAAGGGGATATTCCAATCTAGAAATTTGAAAAAATTGATTTTTTTTTCATATTTTTAAAGCTTAACCCTTTAAGAATATGTCTTGAGGAAGATTTTAGAAAATTCAAATTATTTTCGGAGAAATGGCTGTTTTTCACGTTAAACGCGTTTTTCTTGAAACTGTCTTTTTCAAAACGATGCCCACGATTTCTCAAGTTCTACTGAACCGAATTACTTGAAATTTGGTGTAAGTCTTCTTTATAGACTTCTCTATCGCATGAACTATCCTCATTCCCAAATTTAAATATTTACTATTTTTAAAAAATTCGGAAAACTCAAAAAAAATGGTACAAAAATTAATTTTTTTCTTCAGGCAATTGCTATTTTGTGAAAAAAATTTTCTTTCAGCTTTTTTTTTAGTTAGGGTAAATACCCCAATAGATGGACAGATATTATTTCTAGAAGCAATTACATTAGTTTTAAGAACAAAAATCTTAAGTAGTTATATTTTTTTATGTCTACAAGTAGTTCTGAGAGCGAAAAGTAATTTTTTTTTAACTTTTTATTTATAATAATAGTTTAAAAAAATTATTTAAATTGGACGTCTCGAGGTTTTGCTCCGAGAGCGCCACCACTAGTAAGCGCGTAGCAGATAGCTGGTGGACATTATTTGTTATTATTATTAAAAATAATAAAAAAAGTAAGATTTGTACATATAATTACGCTTATATTTCACTAACAAAGCTAGAAATATAATATTTTAATGATAAAATCGAAAAGAAATGATAGAATTTAGTGTCCATCTATTGATGACACTTTTCTAACTTTTATCCAATAGATGGACATTGAGTTTATATGATGAATTTTCTTATTTTTTTTTTTTTTAATTTTATTGGTGGATCAATGTAAGAATAAGAGTAAAGATTATAGCAAACAGACATGTACTGGAAATGAAAGTATTATTATGATTATTGAAGAAATTGAAGAGAAAAAAGAAAACGCAGAATAAAAGAGAAAATTGAGAGAAGGAAATTTAAAAGTAAAAGAGAACAGACCTATTAAAAGGAAGAAGAAGACAACATAACGTTTTTTACGTTGTGTTTTATAAATTTATATTGACAATTTATTAATTATTAGTATTCTTTATATTAATATATTTTGTATGTTACTTTACATGAGAAAGCATCACATGTTCAAAATTAATAAAATTACTTTATGATGTATTTTGAAAATTACCATCCGATTTATTACCTTTTCTCTTTAATTTTATCAAGCTTTATTTTTTAGTGGAAAAAATTAAAAAATTAATTATTTCTGATATAAATAATGAATCGAAAATATCGCTTGTAAGTAGTGTCCATCTATTGGTATTGACTGTCCATCTACTGGAGATTTTGTCCATCTACTAAGGTTTTGGACTTTTTCTTACATTTTTCTTTTTTATTAATTACTACAACGTTTTACGAAGTTTTACTTATTTTTTCCTGGTTAATTATATATTTTTACATAAATATAATTTACTTTATCACAACTTATCTGTATATTACTATATTGTTTTTTTAATAGAATACGAGAGTTTGCTTAACCGTCCATCTATTGGGGTATTTACCCTAGTACGATAGCGGCATTACTCTAAATTGATAATTTTTTTTTTTCCCAGATTGAAATCGTGGATATGGCCGCGTGCCTATTTTTTGGAACCCCCCACTTTATAAGCTGATAACTTTTTGAATTTTTTTTACTTTTTTTTTGTATTCTTGAAATATTAATAAATATCTTATAAAAAAATGAATAGTAAAAATATTGATTGCCTTTTTTTACGACGCTTCAAAAATTACCTTCAGGAGGTATTGCCCAAAATCACTTTTCTTACAATATTCTTCCATTTTTGAATACGCGTACTTTTAAGTGTCCTCTATACGAATAAATTTTTTTTAATAGTCTTTGCGGTGCTAATTTTCGAAATATTAGCAGATAAAGATCGTACATTTAACATGTATTCCCTATCCTGACCGTAGTTAGAGTGAACATTTTATTGAATAACAACCATACTTTTCTCAGGATTTTTTTGAAAAACAGAATATTTAATTGAAGTTATAACAAGTATTTTTTATCAAAAATAACACAAACGAGCGGTATTCAATTTTTTATAAGAAATGTTTGAAACTAGTGACTTTCGATATTTTACGTGAGTGGAAGTAAGTGAATGATAGTCTGTAAAGCGAGGCAGCACTAGTGCGTGAGAAAGAAACCAATAGCCCTAACCTATTGGTGTCTTTTTCTTGTGGCAATACCTCCTTAAATTTAAGCTTCTAGACCAGAATACCCCCTTAATAATACTAAAATTTTTATATGCCGACAGTTTTTTGGTTTCTTATTTTTTATAAAAAATAAATTATTGCAATTTTGTTTTTAAAAAATTTAAACAACTTAGGCATTATTAAAAGAAAAACGAAAAAAAAAAATTACCTGTTTTCCAGCACATCAATCAACCGTCCAGGAGTAGCAATAACAATTTCACACCCCATTCTCAACCTGAACCCTTGTTCCTCTCTAGAAAGTCCTCCAACAACAACAACAGTCCTGATCCCCAATGGCTGTCCAAATTTGTTGGTCTCTTCCTCTATCTGCTGAGCCAACTCCCTGGTCGGCGCTAAAATTATACTGTACGGTCCCTGGTCAGCTTCCTCAAGTCTCTCGATCTTCGGAAGACTCGTGATCCAGAGTAGCAGCGGAATCAAGAAAGCCAGAGTCTTACCTGACCCAGTCTCAGCTACACCAATAATGTCCCTGTTCTGGAGCCCAATGGGAATAGCTTGCCGCTGAATCGGGGTCAGATCCTTGTAGCCCACCTTGTCAATGATGTCCAGGATTTCTTTGGGGAATCCAGACTCCTTCCAGGACCTGATCGGGTCCGGAATTCTTCCTCCCTTGATTGTGATATTGTAGTCCTCGCGGAATATCCGCCAGTCACGCTCTGTCATCTCGTTGAGGGCCTTCTCGGACCAGTGACGGTCGTCCCACTTCTGTTTTTCTTCTTTGCGCTTTACTTTCTTCAGGCGCATCTTCTCCTGCTCTTTTTCAGCCTCAGTACGCCTTTTTTCCAGGAGCTCTCCGTAGAATTTACTCTGGTCTCGCTTCTGGGCTTTGATGTCGATTCCTGCTATGTTTCCGCGCCCGAAGAATTGGACCTGGGACAAAATAAATTATTAATATTTTTTTTTTTGTTACTCATTTTTCAGCAATATTAATAATATTTTTATCTAATTACTAAAATTAATACTTTTTTTTTTTAATTATTAATTGTTTAAAAAAGGTAGTCAGATTTTTTTTGTAGTTACTTTTAATCAAATTTTAATCAAATAATGATAATTCTCCAAAAAATTAATTCAATTATATGATAGTATATATTAGAAGATTTATTGATTTTTTTTAAGTGCTAATTAAAAAAAAAAAAAAAAAAAAAAAAAGAAATAACGAGATTTATTTTTTCATAATTTTTAATTAAAAAAAAATAAATTTGTTCAATTTCTAAGTTGAAAATTAATATTTTTTTTTTTTTAATGGAATCTCAATAATATTTTGCAGCTTGTGTTAAAATTTTAGACATTAAGGGCCAGTTTTTCAATCCCAGATAAAATTTTATCTGATGCCAATATATATCTATATATTTCATGTTTATAAATATACTGGCAATAATAATTTTATCCTAGATAAAATTTTATCTCGGATTGAAACACTGGCCCTAAATAACTGGGTAACTATTTTTAAATAAATTTAATTATAGTTCGACAAATTCCATCTGATTAATGATAACATTAAAATTTTCTGGAAAAAATAGCATTCTTTTTTCTTTTTAATTCCAATCAATTTTGCATAAGAAATTTTTGTCGGATAAATTTTTTCCTATTAAAAGAGACTAGAAACCTCTAATTATTAACTTTAAAAAAAAAAAACCAGTACTGAATTTTGCTACTCACTAATTTTACAAAAAAAAGTTTTTTTTTAATAGCTAATTTTTTATAGAAACAAATATTGAAACTTTTTTTTTTGAAAGTCAATTAATACACAGAAAAAAAATTTCCTTAAATCAAGTAAAAAATTTTGAAGAACAATGTCTTGATTCGAGCAAAAAGCTTCTTAAACTAATAAATTTTTCTTTATATTTAAATAAAGTAAATTTAACTTGATTCAAGTCAATGAAACTCTTAAAAATTATTTTCTTGGTTAAAGAATTTTTCTCTTGATTCGTTAATTTTTTTTTTTCAATGTAAAACTATATATTATATATATTTATTTAATTGCTTTCAATGTACATTAGTTGCAATGGGGTTCACAGATTAGACTATTAATCAATTTATATGAAATTTAAAAAATAAAAATAGAAGAATATTACAATATTATTTACAATATTATTCTCTTAAACTTTTAACTCTTGAATTAAAGCAAATTGTAATGTGGCGATATATGCAATTGAGTTTTTTGGGCAGGTACACACTGATAAAAAATTTAACTTGAATCAAGAGCAAAAATCTTAAACCAAGAACACCAATTGGAAGAAAATGAATTTCTTGAGCCAAGAGGAAAAATTCTTGAGTCAAGATATATTTATTTGAACCAAGAAAATATATCTTGACTCAAGAATTTTTCCTCTTGGCTCAAGAAATTCATTTTCTTCCAATTGGTGTTCTTGGTTCAAGATTTTTGCTCTTGAGTCAAGTTAAATTTTTTATCAATGCACGATTAAAATTTTATCGAGAGATGTTTGTTC
The DNA here is from genome assembly GCF_020080835.1 of Cotesia glomerata. Lineage (NCBI taxonomy): Eukaryota > Metazoa > Arthropoda > Insecta > Hymenoptera > Braconidae > Cotesia > Cotesia glomerata. The sequence goes on from NC_058164.1 coordinate 22,409,122, forward strand.
TGAAGATAAGTTTAAATTTTCAATTAATTTGGTTCTAAGGTTTGTAAAGAGCGTACAATTTAATAGGAAATGGGATTAAGTATCATGCTCTCCAAGGTTACATAAAGGTCAAAAAACCAAATCAGGATATAATATCCTGATTTGGTATCCTATTTATTCCAATTTACTAAATTGGAATAAATAAAAAGAAAAACATAAATTATTTGGTCTACTATATCCTGATTTGGTTCTTTGAAATTTTGTAATACTTAGACCTGAGAAAATGAATATAAAGTTCAATGTAAAACTATAAAAATATTTTTTTTACTAACCTGGTGTCGCTCCTTATAAATATTATTATAATCCACAGAAGTGTCTTCAGAGGTATCCCAGTCAAAGACAAACTTCCTATCATTAAGCCTGCGAACCCGTCGTTTCTTCTTAATAAGTCCGAGATATCGTTCCTTGATAGCCTCGACTTCCTTCTCTTTATCCTTATCTTTATTCTCTTCCTCCCTGCGCTGAGAATCTCTTCTTCTCGAGTTATCTCGATCATCCCAGTCCCTGGAATCTTTGGAGTTTCCAACATCAGCGGAGTTTTTCCTGTCCTCCAGCTGCTGCTTCCTCAAATTCTCGACTTCCTCCTGGCGCTTCTTCAGCGCTAGCGCAGTCCTCTCTTCTTTAGTAAGAAACTTCGGTTTAGCCCGAGCTTCTTCTTCGGCTTTCTTTTTGGCGAGCAATTCTTCGAGACTCAGCGGCTCACGCTTGGACTTTTTGTCTTCCTCATCGTCTTCCTTGTCCTGACCTTCCGCGGAATCTTTCCGCGGCTCGTCATCGATCACAAATATTGGACTTGGCTTTCGCGGTTTATCGTGACTCTTATTGTCTTTATCTTTATCCTTGTCCTTGTTGGTCACTTCTCGGCGTTCTCGAGAACGTCCGCGTTCATGATTTCTTTCACGATCGCGGTCGCGTTCTCTAGAACGGTCGCGGTCTCTGGAACGATCTCGTTCTCTAGAGCGTGATCTTTTGCGAGACGCGTCTTTTTTTCGGTCTTTGGAGCGACTTCTGGACCGGCGACGTTCCCGCCGGTCGTGTGTTCGCTCTCGGGATCTACTTCGACGGAGTTTTTTACTTTCATGACCCACCATTTTATTTTTGTTTATTTACCTGCAAGTTATTTAAATAATTAGTATAAGGTAAATATCAAGTTATTTACTTACAGATTTAAGTTTTTTGCTAAGAGTTACTTTTTTTTTTTACTGTTATTATTTATTGTTTTTTACACTTGATTTTACACTTTCACTGAGAATTATTTGTCTATTGTTATGAGTTATAATTGTAAATACAGTCAAACGCGCAATAGACGTTGTAATTTCCTTAATAAAAATAAGGTTATGATTTTCATTTACGATTGTAGTTGAAAGTTTGAGTAGTGAAGCGCAGATGGCGCTAAAGTTGCTTTTTAAACATTTTTAGCGGCTATTTTTTAAAAGTTTTTTTCTTTCAAAATTTTTTACTACACAATTAAATAGATTTTTTTTTTTTTTTTTTCATGAAACTAAAATTAACACACTTAACAATTTTTAAATTTTTCTTGAAAAATAAATAAGATATAGAAAATTTTTTTTAGAAAATTGCATTTATAATTTTTTAGTTTTCAAAAATGAAATTTTTTTAGTTATTTTTTTTTTGTTATTTATTTGTTCAAAAATTTTTAGATGTCTCTCAATATCAGTGTCATTATCTTTGAAACTAAAAAAAATTTTATTTAAAAATTAAATCATTTTTACACGCTTTTTTTATTTATAATCTTATCAATTCAATTTTTTATAATAAAATTTAGACTTCTAAAAATTGTTTACAATCAATTTGATCAAAAAAATTTGTACAAAAAATTGTTAAACAGTACTAAATTTTTTTATTTTTTATTATTAGACATAAAAAAAAAGAAATATTTTATTCATTTATATTATAAAAAAATTAGCAGACAAAAACGATAAAATAAAAAAAATAAATTTTAAAATTGCGCGCTTTTTCCCGCCATCTGTAAATTCCGTCAGAGGCGCGGTTAGCGTTAGTCCTGCCAGTCGGTAGTGAGAATTCGCGGTGAAAACGTGGTAGTCGCATGTTGTTATACTTTTATACAAGTAGTCGGCGTTAATTACTCTTATTATTATTAATAAATAATAATGCATATTTGATAAAAATTTATTTAGCTTATTAAATAAAGTGATTAAATCATCTGTCCGTGTAATAAATACATAAATATTTAAAAAAATGGCAATGCTCGCAGAGCCCAGACGAAAACAAAGATGGACGCTGAACCCACGAGGCAAACAGTGGAGTGACGGTTAGTTTTCATTATTACAATAATAATAAACACCTGCTGTAACGTACTTTTTGATAGTTTTTATTGTTATGTTTTTTGATTATGTCCGCGGTTATTTTTGCAATATAGAATGAGTACAAAAATTTGTGATAATTAATCACCGATAATTATATTTTATTATTAAGAGACGTTTGACCATTGTTAGATTTTTTTAACAAATAAATTATTATAAAAAAAATAAATTATATAGAAATTATAAAAAATTTTGGCCACTTTTATTTTTAATAATTATTAAAAACTAATTTATTTGTTGAATAAAATTCAAAAATGGTGAAGTGTCTGCTGATTTGAATATGATAACCATTTGTGACGGAAAATTTTAAAACTCCAAAAATTAATTTTATTAAATTAATTAATGATAATTATTAATTAATAATAAAATAATTTAAAGCAAAAAATTTTTAAACGTCTAATATTCTTTAACAAAAAAAAAAAATTTTTTTTAAAATTGACATTTTATCATTTTCTATGATTTCATTTTTAAAAAATTTCATTTGATCAATTTTACTTTTTTATTTTTCAATTTAAAATTTATATTTTTTTTTTTTTTTTTTTCAATATAAATGAAAAAAAAAAATTATCTTTGAAGAAAATTTAATAAAATCAATGATGTAAATCAATAAAAAAATTATGTAGAAAATTTTTTACAATAATTTGATTAATAAAAAATTTTTTTTCAAGCTTAAACAAAAAAACTCCAACACCAATTAAATACATTTTTTTCAATTTTCAGATTCCACAAAATTCGGGCAAAGAATGTTAGAAAAAATGGGTTGGACCAGTGGAAAAGGTCTTGGTGCCCACGAGCAAGGAGCCACTGAACATATCCGCGTGAAACACAAAGATGATCAAGCCGGTAACTATCTTTTTACACAAAAAATTCCTATCAATAAAAAACATCATTAAAAATAATTAAAAACTTTTTCCAGGTCTTGGTTTCTCAAAAGACAAACAAGAAAAAATGTGGACAGAAACACAGCAGAATTTCAGTCAACTTCTTCAGCAGCTTCGAGCTGGAGACTCTCCGAGCGTAGCTGAAAAATACGAAAACTTGAGTCTCAGTGGTAAATCATTGGAGCTAAAGTCCCAGCAGAGTCGCGCTCGTGTCCAGTTAGTAACTTTTTAATTTCACTTAAGGTAGTTGTTCGCTGAAAATTTAGTGTCAGAAAATTCTAAATTTTTGTATACTCATTGAGGGTATTAAAATACAATTACCATCTAAATTTAAAGTCGATTGACTATTTTAAATTCGAGTTATTCATAATCAAAGTCCGGATTATTGCGAGCAATGAGGAGTATGCGATCTAAGTAACGTTCACGATTTTAATAAAAAAAACTAACAGAAACTTTTAAAACACTAACGGGATATTAATTAATTATTTCTGAAATTAAAAAAAAAAAAAATAAAAAAAGTTATTCACCGTTTTATTATTGAGATATAACAACTGAAGGATCAACAATAGGTAAATGAAAAAATATATTAGTTAGTGAATTGGTTAGAAACAATCTGACAACACTGCACAGAAAGAAAAATTTCTTGACTGAAGTACAAAATTCTTGGCTCAAAAAAATTTTCGGATGCCTAAAGGAAGACCGAAGTTGTGTTGGCCGAAGTAAAAATTTTTCTTAAAATTCTATTCTTGGTGGAAATTTTTTCTTAATTCTATCATAAATACTTGATACAATAAATTTTTATATTTGATCTAGATTTTTAGATACATTAGGGAAGCAGCGCCACCTACTTCAACTGAGAAAAAATTTTCTCACCTTGAGAAAATTTTTCTCGAATATTTGATACCCATTTTATATTATTTTACCGTGCAACTATACATATTGAATGAAAAAAAAATGATTCAATATTATTTGATCTTCCCATTTGACATGTTAATCAATAAAAATATTAATGAAAATTTACTTCTATCGAGATATTTAATTTTTTGGAACAAGAGAGATATTTTCTCAAGACAAGAAAATTTACTTCTATAAAGAACTAAATTTTTTAGAGCAAGAGGCTGAATTTTATCAAAATAACAAAACTTTCTTGACTTAAATAAATTTTCTTAGATCAAGATACGTATTTCTTAAAGCAAGAAAAATAATTTTATTGAAATAAGTGAAATTTCTTGTGTAAAAAAAAAATTTTTTCTTTCGCTTAAGAAAATAATTAGAAAGAAAAACATTTTCTTGGCTTAGGTGAACCTTCTTTTCTGTGTGTATGCGAGTATAGATAGTATTATTTGACCGAAAAATTTAAACACATTCAGTACACTATATAGCAACTGGTAGAGCATACGCGACGTTAGATTTTAATTAAAGGATATGTTTTACATTATGTGTGCATACGTATATACATAGAAAAAAAAATTTACTTGAATCCAGAAAATAATTTTGAAGAACTTTATCTTCTTGATTTAAGTAAAAAAATTTTTAAACTAAGAAATTTTTCTTGACTTGAGTAAATCTTACTTGATTCAAGAATTCATCGTTTTGATGTAAGACATTGGAATTATTCAAAATTATTTTCTTGGTTCAAGAATTTTGATCTTGATTCAAATTAAATTTTTCTTCAGTGTATAATTAGTGTGTAGGTAATCTTTCCTCGTGTACAGTATCAGTCAAAAATAATCTTTCATTTTTACAACAATCTAACCTACTCTTATCGCGCTTATGATCCATAACTTGACAACATTGTAGCAGAACAACTACCTTAAAGCGATACTAATTTTGATAAAAATTTTAATTAAAAATATCAATATACTTCCAGCTACAAAAAGTTCACCCGCGGAAAAGACGTGAACCGCTACAGCGCCAAAGACCTCGCGAACATATTCGGTAAAAAAGACTTAACCGAGTTGCCGACAGTAGAACCACCGACCGCGAGCTCCGCAGCAGAGCCGGTAGGCGCGGAAGATACTACAGCAGGAGTCCTGACAATAAAGGGCGGTTCGATGGAGGATTACTTCAAGAGCAAGCTTCCTCCCCATCTGTCAAAGAAGTTTTCTTCAGAAAAAGAAGACTCTGAGAGCGAGGGCGAAAGGTACGTAGGTTTTGGTTTTTCTGGAAATTCAAACTCGGATACTCCCCGAAAGCGTAAGAGCCAATTTTACGTTGACAACACTTCCGAGGCGACTATTATCGACGAAGTCCAGGAGCAAACGCCTAAAAAACAGAAGCTCCAGAGCTTCGCTTTCGAAAATCCGGGACTAGATCTTGTCTCTAAAGACTCTTCTGTTCCTTCGAACAAAATGGAGGTCCCAAGGCCGTTTGTGGCTCTGGAATGCATTCCTCAGGATCAGGATGAGATTCCTGTAGAACTCGATCAGAGTATGGAGAAAACTCCAAAGAAAAAGAAGAAAAAGAAAGATAGCGAGGTTGGGTTCGTAAACGACGCTCTTAATTTGGAAGCCAAAGATGTCGATAGTTACTCGGAAGCTTTTGAGGTTCCGAGAGAAGTTTTGGGCCTCGCTAACGACGCGCTCGACCTTACCGACGAGGCTAGCGGGAAGAAACGCGTTACTTTTAATGATACTGTTGAGTACAACACTGATAAGGTTAAAAAGAAGAAAAGTTGCGCTAAATTGGACAAATTTGAGGTCGTGGATGATAAGTGTAAGAAAAAGAAAAAAGCTAAGAGCATTTTAGTCAATGGCGAAAGTAGCTTTGTTAATGAGGCGCTAGATGTCGAGATTGTTAATGAAGAAGTCTGCGATAACGAAGCCAACGAGCGTAAAAGCCGCGGTAAGCGGAAGCGCCAAAAAAGGTCTAATTTGGAGACTATTGAGGAAGTTGAGGAGAAAGTTGATGCTAATAGTGAGGATTTGGTTCAGAACACTAGCGATAATTTGGGAGATATGACTCTAGAAACTCCCAAGAAGAAGAAAAAGAAAAGGAAGGATAAGGATAAGGAGAAAGTTGAAGTTGAAGAGGTTAGGATGGATGTGGACGAAATTGGTAACAAAGAAAATTTTAGCGATAGCAAGTCAGAAGGTGTTGTTAAGAAAAAGAAAAAAAAGAGCAAGGAACGTGAACAGGTTGTAACAGAGGAAAATAAGACAGTTGATGTTGAGGATTTGGACGCTTTCTTGAGGACTAAGAAGGGAAGGAAGTCTCAGTTGTTCAAGTCGTTGTTCAAAAAGACCCCGGTTGTTAATTTTGTTGGGTCTAATATTAATAAGATTGAAGGTTATAATGTTAGTGCGCCTGGGAAGGATTTTTTGGAAGGTTAGGAGTGAGATGATGATGATTTTATGGAAAATTTATTAATATATTGGAATGGAAGTTTATAGACAAAAAAAATTAACTTGAATCTTGTAAATTATTTTTAAAAACTTTATTTTCTTCATTTGAGTAAAAAAATTTCTAAACTAAGAAATTTTTATTGATTCAAGACAATTAAACTCTTCTAAAATAATTAAAATTTTTTTAATTTTCATAACAAATTAAGGAGATCCACGCGAAGTAGTCAAATTTTTAAAACTTCCTGAAAATTTGTAAATTCGATCTACGTAGCCTAATAATCAATAAAAAAATTAAAAAACAGTAGGTTTCCGGGATATTTAATGAAATAATTAGGTTTGAAAATTGTAATTTTTACATGTAGGTAAATGGAGATTCCACCAGCCGTGTATTTGGTTAAGAATTTAATGCAATAAGCGATTTAAAAAAAAATTTATTTTCATTGAATTTGATTGAAAAAATAATAAGCTTTCGATTAAAACAGTAAAAAATAAATTTTCATATAACCTGCATTGAAAATGCGGGTTTCAATGCCTGATGAGCCAACCGAAATTAGACAATTTCAGACCAATGCGACTGTTGCCGGGTAGGAATCAATCATTTCTTCCCGGCGGACAGAAAATGACGATTTTCTGCCCGCGAGATGAAGTTGTAGCTTTATTTTCAATCCTATCAGAGTATTTTTTGTTTGTTTTATACCTTTATAATTGTCATTCTAACCGTTAACCGTACTGACATATTATAATTCTGTTACTAAGCATAAATAAGAATGACAAAAGAAAACTATTCAATTTATGAATAATGTTTAATAAAAAATAAACCATTACTTTCTATTTTATTACAAGTTTTATGATAAAATGGTATTTTCGCTATTCGTCTGAACCTATCTAGTTCTAGTTGGCTCCAGACATTGAAACTAGCATTTTTAATGCAACTTATATGACAAATATAATGTGTGACGCAGGATGAAACACGATTTCAGACCGAGTGATGCCAGCCCAGCCCTCGCTTCGCTCGGGCAGGCAACTTCACTCTGGTCTGAAATCGTTTTGGTTCATCCCTAGTATAGTCACACAATATACTATTAAAAAATCTCCAATAATAATTTTTTTAATTTTAATTTGATTGCAAGAAAAATTATGTTATTAGTACAAGTAAATAATTTATCTCTTGATTCAAGTTAATTTTTTTTTCAGTGGATTTTACGTTTATGAGCAGGGTGATTATACAAAGTTTTAGAAAGGTTGAGAGAAGTTTTAAGTGAAAGTCGGGTGTAAGAATCGATTTTATTTTTTTCTCTATTTACATTAATTGAGAAACCGAATTATCTTCGTTGCACTTGTGCGATAAATGAAAACTTGAAAATCAAATTTCTTATTATTAAATGAAAAATTTATAAAAGTAATCTGCTAAAATTTTATCAATTTATTTAATGTAAGAGCGTTTTTTTCTTTAGAAATTTATAGTTGTTTAGAATTGGTAAAACTGCAATGCCAACAAAACGGTACTTAACGATTGAATGTAAGGTTGAGTTGAAGTTTGTAAAATTAATTAATTGCAGTTGATTATAATTAAATAATTGTCGATAATAATTGAAATATTGAAACAATATTTTGTGATTTAATAGATAGTTTTGATGTATATACGTAGTGAAGAAGTTAGATAGCTGGATTGGCCTTCAGTTTAAACATATGACATGTTTAATGGAATTATTGTAATTTAATAATCGAGTCGATATGAATTCATAGAAATAATGAAAATATTCATTATGTTCATGATGAATTTTTTAAATAAAAAATTTATAGTTATTTTATAGAAACTAAAATATTGAAAACTTTTCACCCTGCAAATACAATAAAAAAATGTAAATAAAAAGTGTGATTTTAAACAATAAATAAAACAATTATTTATAAATAAATTTTTAATAACAATAAGATGAAATATTTTATTTTTATTTGGAATTACCAAATACTGTCTTCGTATTAGAAGAAATATTTGGATTAATTTTACAAATCAATTTATTATTACATTACTGATCCTTACATTAATTACAATAAATAAATAAATAATTTAATTACTTTAACTGCATAAATTTTGAAAATCCAAATTGATATGAGAAGTTCGTAGTTAATGACAATAATAATTATTATCATTATAATCGGGGAATTTTAAGCTGGAGGAGCTGGGGGAATTTCGTAATTCGGATCATCGACTATGCACTCGTCTTCGTAGTTATCGATGATCATGGGCGACATTAGTTCCTTGAACTTCTCCAGAGGACATTGATGTTCGCAGCCAGAAACAGTGAGCGGCCGCGTCTCATAATCAGGCGCGTTGCGGTAGAACAACTGGACGTACCACTGACCCTTGATCTCGTGAAGTTCCACGAGTACCATTGCGTTGAAACCGGGTTCTATTTCATCCCAGACACCCATTGTAGAGAGTATATTAACTACCGTGTTGTCATGGGCTACGTAGGCGTACATTTTACGGGACTTGGGCGTCAGTTTTCCGGCAGATCGGTCCTCCATCTTGTTCACCATTTTCGTGACAAATGGCCCGCCGGATAGACGACGAAGCTTGTCGTTCCACACGTTCTGCGCGAGACTGAAGACCATTAGTGGTGACATTTTTTTCGGGTAGTACTTATGAACCCATTTAGGAAGTTTCATTCCCATTCTTTCCTGGAATTTTTTTTAATTAATATATTTATCAATTATCAATTAGTGTTTTATGGAAAAAAGGTGAAAAAATTTATGTACTTACTTCAGAAACTAAAGTACCATAAACGTTAGAAATGTCTCCAGGATTTTCCATCGGCCAACCAGAATATTTAGCGACATAATCATACATATCCTTGTTATTCGTGTTAATTTTTACTACGGCTGGATCGTGATCAACCTTGACTCGTTCAACGGTTAATTTTGGACACGCGTTCCAAATAATGAGCAGCTAGTTTTTTAACAAATCAAGATGTAAATGAAAATAAATAAATTAATCAATTAATAGAACGAAATAATAAAAATTACCTTATCTTCAGGCCTGGTCCAGTAATGAAGCACAACAGGTTGCCAATCAACCCCGGATTTGAACATCTGTTCTTTATTGGGCTTCCACAGCGCCGCTGACAGTATCATCGCGGTCATCTTTGCCCGGTCCGCGGAGGTACTTTGCAGCCAGAACTTGTCGGGTGAATAATCGTCACCCAAAAATTCCCCGTATCGGTCTCGAAGGTACAAACCTTCGTTGTAGACTACCAAGCGTCCTTTCTGTGGAGAATAATCTCATCAGTTACTTCACTGTCCACGCGCCAGGCAGATTATATATCTTGAATATTAAATATTCTTTCTTTATTTTCTTACAGATTATGAAACTTGCTATGACGTAAAATGTTGGGTTTTTTTACAATCATCATTCTAGGTCCATAACTTCCTGACTTTTGAAAACTTTTAATTTTCTTAGCGGGAAGTTAAAAATTTTGAAAGTTTCATATTTATAGAACAATTCATTAAAGTAGTTTAGTATAAAATCAATTTCTGAAATTAATTGATTTTATTTTTCACTCAATTTATTTACATTTTTTAAAAGTAACTACCATTTCTATCTCATTTTTCTAATCAAGTTTCTAGTCGGATGTTTTTATAAATATTTTTACTGTTTTTACACGACTTACTTTAAAATTATTATATTATATTATCAATTCTTTTATAAAAAGTGAATATTTTTTTTTTTTTTTAATGAAAATACTTGGCAAATAAATTTTAAAAGTTTTTATATTTATCACGTTTTTCTAATCAAGTTTTTAGTCGGATGTTTTTATGGATATTTTTACTGTTTTGACACGACTTACTTTAAAATTATCAATTCTTTCATAAAAAGTGAATATTTTTAACTTCTCACTAAGAAAATTGAAAATTTTCAAAAATCGGGAAGTTATTGGTTTTATCCCGTTTTTCGAAAATCGAGTTCTCATCCGATCTTGACGTTTTGAGGCCGTAGGAAGCTTCCCTGAATGTTTTCGCGATGATGTCAGTATGTCTGTATGTGTGTATGTGTGTGTGTGTGTTTTTTTTTTGTTTTAAGGGGGGGGGGGAATCCTTTTTACGGATTCTAGGCATAGTTGTTTGGCCTGGATATGTGGCGACTCGACGCAGTGTCATACTAAAACTCGACGCTAGCGCCCCTACCCACTAAACCCTAAACCCCTTTTCCTTTTTCCCCTAATCCCTCATGGAAACCGCCGTTAGGCATTACTTCGTGAGGGGAGGATCTAGCTACTGCTCTTTCTTCTGGTAGCTAAGGTGTTATTTTACCTTTCTTCTAGTTGTTGTCATTTGCTCTTCTTCTTTCGATGGAACGCAAGTCTATAAGGACTTCTGTTGCAAATGTGCTGATGGCGTTCCAGGAGGCTCTTGATGACAGCATTGCTTCTACTATTGTCTCTGGTTGGATTTTCTTCTTTAGGATCATCTCCAGCTCATCTCGCTGTGGGTAAAATCGTGGGTACTCAAAGAAAACGTGCTCCGCGTCTTCATTGATTCCTGGGCAGGACGGGCACTCCGGTGAATCATCATGCTTGAAGCGGTGAAGATACGTCCGAAAACATCCATGTCCTGACAACAACTGCGTCAGATAGTAATTGACCTCGCCATGACTTCGGTTTAGCCAAACGTCGATCTTCGGTATGAGACGGTGTGTCCATCTCCCTGTTGTCACGGCGTCCCACTGCGATTGCCATCGTGCGATGCTGTTCTGCCGTTCTTCAGCTCTGAGTTCCTCGGCACTTTGTGTGGTTGTTCTCTTTCGTTGGTAAAGGTTCCGTCTTTCCTCAGCTAGGACTCTGAGCGGCAAAGTTCCGGAAATGACACACACTGCTTCCTCTGATATTGTTCGAAAGGCGCTTGCAACTCGTAGGGCACTCATACGATATATTGGTCCAGCTTTTCTCCATGAATCTTGCATCTCTAGTGCGTCAGCCCAAATGGATATTCCGTAGGTGAGCACCGATGTGACTACTGATGACAATAGTAGCCTCCTGCTCTGCTTTGGGCCTCCGACGTTCGGCATCAATCGTGCGAGACTAGCTCTCACTACTGACGCTTTCGTACAGACGTGTTCCACTTGCTGCTTGAAGTTGAGTCGGGCATCAAGCATCACTCCCAGATATCGTATATGAGGTTGTGATGTGATTTCTCGGTCACCGACTTTTAGCTTAATTGTTTCAATTTCTTTTCGGCTGGTAATAAGCACTGCTTCGGTCTTCTGCTTGGCCAGTTGTAGGTTCACTGTATCCATCCACTGGTTGATCTTCTCAAAAGTGATGTCAAACAGATGTTGAATCTCGTCGAGGTGTTTGGCGACGATCACTGCGGCAACATCATCCGCATACGCTACCAGTTTGACACATCTTGGAAGATTCAGTCTCAGGAGCCCGTCATACATGATATTCCACAGAAGTGGACCAAGAACAGAGCCCTGTGGCACACCACCGGTTATATCATACTCTTTCGGACCATTCTTTGTATCGTATTTCAGCACTCTATCTGTAAAATAGCTAATCACTAGTCTGCGAAGATATGTTGGCACGTTCTTCTCGTCGAGAGCTTGCATGATGCAGTCCCAATTAGCGGAATTGAAAGCATTTTTGATGTCCAAGGCAGCCACCAGGCAGTACTTCTTCGTTCCACCCTTCCATCTAGTTCCTGCGATTGCCTCTTTGGCTGTATTAACAACCAGGTTGATCGCGTCCAGGGTTGATCGTCCTTTCCGGAATCCATACTGGTTGTCTGCCAAGAGTGGGTCGACTACTGCATCTATTCGTTGATGATACGCTCAAATATCTTACCCGCCGTATCTAGCATGCAGAGTGGTCGGTAAGATGACGGTTCTTCTGGCGGTTTCTTTCCTTTAGGTAAAAGTACTAACCGTTGCTGTTTCCACTTACGAAGAAAAGTCCCCTCCTTGAGGCATGCGTTGTAAGCGTCTAGAAATAATGTTGGTGCTGCCTTTATGATGGTTTTCAAGGCTATATTAAGGATTCCGTCCAATCCCGGCGCTTTATTATTTCCTACCCGATTACAGGCCTCCAACAATTCTTCTTCAGTGACAGGTGGAATGTCGTCCAGTTCATCTTGCGTTGACTGATAATTGAGACTGTGTTGCTGTGGAAACAGCGTAGTGACGATTTTCTGAAGGAGTTGGGGACACGTAGGTGATGGCATTTGTTGTTTCTTCAGGTGCGTCATGATCACCTTATACGGCCGACCCCACACGTCTTTGTCGACCTCGTATATGAGCTCTTTCCAGCATCTTCCTTTGCTCTCTTTTATGGCCTTATTAAGTTCACGACGAGCTTTTTTATACTCTGCGATCAGCACTGCAGAGTTAGGTCGTTGATAGCCACGCTGTGATATTCTTCTCTTTCGATGACACTCTTTACGGAGGTTGCTGATATGATCATTCCACCAGTGTACCGCAGGTCTTGAATTCATAACACGTTTGCGAGGCATACTGGCATCACAAGCTTGTGTTACTCGCATCATCAGGGCCTTAGTATGTTCTTCTGCAGGTGTGTGTGTGTGTGTGTGTGTGTGTGTGTGTATGTGTGTATGTATGTATGTGACCCTCTTATAACTTTTGAACGGCTTGACCGATTTCATCGCGATTGACGCCATTTGAAAGAGATTGACCAAACTTAGATTTAAAATACCATTTCGACCGATTCGAACCAGTAGATTCTAAGAAATCTCAAAAAAACTACAAAAAAAAATTTTTTGAAATGTGGTTTTTTTGGAATTACTTTTAAATGGCTTCACCGATCAATTTCAAAATCTAGTCAGCTCTTAAGATAAAAAAACCACGTCGATCACCGCAAGCCCGGTCAAAATCGGTTGATTCGTTCGTGAGTTATCGTTGTCGAAAGAAAACCGAAAAAAGCGTTTTTTTCGGAATTACTTCGAAATTCCTGGCTCGATCGATTTAAACTCGAAGATTCTTCATGGGGCTTCAAAAACTGCGTCGATTGCCGCCAAGCACGTGAAAATCGGTTCATTCATTCAAAAGTTATTGCCGTTTGAAAATTTAAAAAACTGTTTTATCAAACTGCCATTAAAGTTTTGAGCTCGAAGAGCTCAAATGAAACAAAAATCATATTTTTCAGCTCGAAGAGCTCAAAAACGTAATGTGTTAATTTAAGCGCCTAAGTACAAAATGAGCGGGAAGTTGCAGGGGTGGCGTTTAGGGTCAACCGTCGTCCTAATTTTTTTTTTTTTAATGAAAATACTTTGAAAATCACATTTAAAAGTTCTTATATTTATCACGTTTTTCTAATCAAGTTTCTAGTCAAATTTTGTTATGGATATTTTTACAGTTTCGACAAGACTTTCTTTAAAATTATCAATTCTTGTATGAAAAAGAATTTTTTTTTTTTATGAAAATATTTTTCAAAAATATTCTTAAAGTTATAATATCTATAGAAATTTATAAATTTAATTTTTTACTCATATTATTTCAAAGACTTAATAATGAAATTAACAATTGACTTTGCTAAAAATATAGCACTTGTATTGTTACTTCAAAAATTTTCAAAAGGAATTATATCAAGTTCAAATTTCAAAATTACTTGAATATAAAATCATTATCAAAAACTTAACATTTTTAAAAATGGTTATCAAATATTTTAAAGTAATTTACGAATTTTTTTATATATATCAAAATTCACGGAATAATGAAATGTTTTAATTTTTTGGACAAATCCAATTTTAAAAAATTATCAATTTAAAACTTCTCTTTGTAAATATTTTAATACAATTTTTCAAACTAGAAAAAAAAATTTCAAATTCAAAATTATAACATCAACAAAAAAAAAATAAAAACCAAACTTACATCAGTGAGTTGTCCCCATCCGTAAGGATCCATGGTAGAATTAATGTGCGGGTCTGTCGGGTAGGTGTCAACCGGTGCGCGTTGTCCGTGTCGCATTAACTAATCACAAAAAAAAAGTAATTAAAATTAGTAATCATTCTACTGCCATCCATGAATCCACCCGATAACAAAGTACAGAATAGCGGTCGTCGAAATTATCAAAATAATGGTCAAGCAAATGTACCGAAAAATCACCAAGCACATAAGCATTTTTAAAAAAACAAAATGAATCATTAAACCATGAATATTGCCGCTAAATATTATATTATAAAATTATATATTAATTAAAATCAATCATTTGTTTACTTACCAAAGTGACTTGTCTCAATGTGCTCTGGTCCTTTTCACCCTGCGACTGGTCGCCATCGCCTCTGCCAATTGACAAAGCTGAAGCAATATTTACCGTTAATTAATAATTGATATTTTATAAAAAAAATGTATACATTTATTTTTATAATTAATTAATTGATACCTCCTGCGGCGCCCAACAACGCTATGCTTGCAAACACCAGTCTCACGTTAATCATTTTACAACAATATTCACAATTAATAAATAATAAATTCCTAATTAATAAATAAAGTAACGATAGAATTAATTGGTACTAGCACGTGTAATTTGAATTTTATTCGCGGGAGATCCTACAGACACTGATCACTCAGTTCGACTCGCGGCTTAGATAACGCAGTCCCCACTCCACCGCATTTTCGTTAAACAGGAAAATATTTCGAGTTTATGGATAATGAACAATAAGAAATTGGTTATTATCCATCCACCAATTCTAACTCAACAATTTTCCCACACTTGATTTATACAACCCTCCTTTAAATAAATAATACCCTCTCTAAAGTCTTACCGTTAGCAACAATTCCCCAACTCCATTTTTTTCTACCAATCATAAACCTAAATACAATAAAATGTATAGTTGTTTAGAATTGGTAAAACTGTAATGCCAAGAATCGGATCTTAGCGATTGAGTGTAAGGTTGAGTTGATGTACGTAAAATTTATTAATTGCAGTTTATTAGAATTAAATAATTGTCGATAATAATTGAAATATTGAAACACAATATTTTGTGATTTAATAGATAGTTTTGATGTATATACGTGGTGAAGGAGTTAGATAGCTGGATCGGCCTTCAGTTTGAACATATGACTATATTTTTAATGTGATTATTGTAATTTAATAATCGGGTTGATATTAGTTCATAGGAATAATAACAAATTTTATCATTATAATTTATTATCGGAGCTATGAAAATATTCATTATTTTCATGATGAATTTTTTAAATAAAAAATTCATAGGAATTTTATAGAAACTAAAATATTGAACACTTAAATAGTGAATCACTAAAATAGTGAAAACTTTTCACCCTGCAAATACGATTACAAAATGTAAATGAAAAGTGTGACTTTAAAAAATAAATAAAACAATTATTTATTAATAAATCTCTAAAAACAATAAGATGAAATTTTTAATTTTTATTTAAAACTTCTTCCTCATTTCGTCAGTACTCTAGCTTACCAAATACTATCTTCGGATTAGAAGAAATATTTGGGTTAATTTTATAAACCAATTTATTATTACATTACTGATCCTTAGATTAATTACAATAAATAAATAAATAATTTAATTACTTTAACTGCATAAATTTTGAAAATCCAAATTGATAAGAGAAGTTCGTAGTTAATGACAATAACAATTATTATCATTATAATCGGGGAATTTTAAGCTGGAGGAGCTGGGGGAATTTCGTAATTCGGATCATCGACTTTGCACTCATCTTCGTAGTTATCGATGATCATGGGCGACATTAGTTCCTTGAACTTCTCCAGAGGACATTGATGTTCGCAGCCAGGAACAGTGAGCGGCCGCGTCTCATAATCAGGCGCGTTGCGGTAGAACAACTGAACGTACCACTGACCGTTGCTCTCATGAAGTTCCACGAGTACCATTGCGTTGAACCCGGGTTCTATTTCATCCCAGACACCCATTGTAGAGAGCATATTAACTACCGTGTTGTCATGGGCTACGTAGGCGTACATTTTCCGGGACTTGGGCGTCAGTTTTCCGGTAGATCGGTCCTCCATCTTGTTTACCATTTTCGTGACAAATGGCCCGCCAGATAGACGACGAAGCTTGTCGTTCCACACGTTCTGCGAGAGACTGAAGACCATCAAAGGCGACATTTTTCTCGGGTAGTACTTATGAACCCATTCAGGAAGTTTCATTCCCATTTTTTCCTGGAATTTTTTTTTAATTAATATTTTTATCAATTATCAATTTGTATCTTATGGAAAAAAGGTGAAAAAATTTATGTACTTACTTCAGAAACTAAAGTACCATAAACGTTAGCAATGTCTCCAGGATTTTTTATCGGCAAACCAGAATATTCAGCGACATAAGCATACATATCCTGGTTTTTCATGTTAATTTCTCGTACAGCTGGATCGTGATCGACCTTGACTCGTTCAACAGTTAATTTTGGACAAGCGTTCCAAATAATCAGCAGCTAGTTTTTTAACAAATCAAGGTGTAGGTGAAAATAATCAACTAGTTTAATCAACAAATAAATAAATTAATCAATTGATAGAACGAAATAATAAAAATTACCTTATCTTCAGGCCTGGTCCAGTAATGAAGCACAACAGGTTGCCAGTCAACCCCGGATTTGAACTTCTGCTTCTCGTTGGGCTTCCACAGCGCCGCTGACAATATCATCGCGGTCATCTTTGCTCGGTCCGCGGAAGTACTTTGCAGCCAGAACTTGTCGGGCGAATAATCGTCACCCAAAAATTCTCCGTATCGGTCCCGAAGGAACAAACCTTCGTTGTAAGCTACCAGGCGTCCTTTCTGTGGAAAAAAATCTCATCAGTTTCTCCACTCTCCACGTGCCAGGTAGACTATAAATCTTGAATGTTAAATATTGTTTCTTTATTTTCTTTTAGATTATGAAACTCGCTATGACGTAAAATGTTGGGTTTTTTAATCAAGTTTTTAGTCGAATATTTTTATAGATTTTTTTACTATTCTTCTCGAATAATTAAAAAAAATATCAATTATCTGATAAAAAACAACTTTTTCGTGATTTAAAAAAAAGTTTTTATTATCGATATTTTTTAAAAGTTTTTATATTTATAAAAAAATTTATTACAGTAGTTTAGTA
This sequence comes from Cotesia glomerata, assembly GCF_020080835.1. NCBI lineage: Eukaryota > Metazoa > Arthropoda > Insecta > Hymenoptera > Braconidae > Cotesia > Cotesia glomerata. The sequence goes on from NC_058164.1 coordinate 22,426,817, forward strand.
TAAAATCCATCTATGAAATTAATTGATTTTATTTTTCACTCAATTTATTTCTATTTTTTAAAAGTAAATAACATTTCTATTTCATTTTTCTAATCAAGTTTCTAGTCGGATGTTTTTATGGGTATTTTGACACGATTTATTTTAAAATTATCAATTCTAGGATAAAAAGTGAATTTTTTATTTTTTCTTTTAATGAAAATACTTTGAAAAAAATTCTAAAAGTTTTTATATTTATAGAAATTTATAAATTTAATTTTTCACTCATATTTTTTCTTAGGTTTAATAATGAAATTAAATTGATATCGCTAAAATATAGTAATTGTCTTGTTATCTTAATAATTTTCAAAAGAAATTACATCAAGTTCAAATTTAAAAATTGTTTGAATATAAAATCATTATCAACAACTTAACATTTTTTAAAATGATTATTAAATATTTCAAAGTAATTTACGAATTTTTTTACATAAATCAAAATTCACGGAAAATTAAAGTTTTTTAATTTTTTGGACAAACTCAATTTCAAAAATTATAAATTTGAAACTTCTCTTATTAAATATTTTAATATAATTTTTAAAACTAGAAAAACTCAAAACTCTTTTATTATTTTCTTTCAGATCACGAAACTTGCTATGATGTAAATATTGAATTTTTTTACAATCGCGTTTTTGGAAAATCGGTATCAAAAATTTATTGAAAAAATTTCACATGTAAAAAACTTGAAAAACTATAAGTGCAATTTTTTAGAAATATCTTTTTAGTTGTATTTAATTAATAAAAAAAATCAAAAATTTTTAGACGTCTGCTAACTTCAGTGTCATGTAATTTACTTAGTTTTTCTACATTTATCAAAATTTTTAGAATTTCCGGGACAAACCCAATTTGAAAAAATTAAATATAATATTATAAATCTTCAAATTATAAAAAAAAAAATTTCAATCTCAAAATTATAACATCAACAAAATAAAATAAAAACCAAACTTACATCAGTGAGCTGTCCCCATCCGTAAGGATCCATGGTAGAATTAATGTGCGGGTCTGTCGGGTAGGTGTCAACCGGTGCGCGTTGTCCGTGTCGCATTAACTAATCACAAAAAAAAAGTAATTGTTCTACTGCCATACATGAATCCACCCGATAACAAAGTACAGCATATTGGTCGTCGAAATTATCAAAAAATAATGCTCAAGCAAATGTACCGAAAAATTACCAAGCACATAAGCATTTTTAAAAAAACAAAATGAATCATTAAATCATGAATATTGCCGCTAAATATTATATTATAAAATTATATATTAATTAAAATCAATCATTTGTTTACTTACCAAAGTGACTTGTCTCAATGTGCTCTGGTCCTTTTCACCCTGCGACTGGTCGCCATCGCCTCTGCCAATTGACAAAGCTGAAACAATATTTACCGTTAATTAATAATTGATATTTTATAAAAAAAATGTATACATTTATTTTTATAATTAATTAATTGATACCTCCTGCGGCGCCCAACAACGCTATGCTTGCAAACACCAGTCTCACGTTAATCATTTTACAACAATATTCACAATTAATAAATAATAAATTCCTAATTTATAAATAAAGTAACGATAAAATTAATTGGTACTAGCACGTGTAATTTGAATTTTATTCGCGGGAGATCCTACAGACACTGATCACTCAGTTCGACTCGCGGCTTAGATAACGCAGTCCCCACTCCACCGCATTTTCGTTAAACAGGAAAATATTTCGAGTTTACGGATAATAAACAATGAGAAATGAATAATAATAAATATTGTACATACATTGATGTAAATATTCAAGAAACTTGACTGTTATTATAATCAAAAGCTATGAAATATATTATTTTATAAATTACAAGTCGAAAATTTTACGAGTTCATCGTATCACTTTTATTAAGCTAGATTAACTAATCACTTTTTATATTAATTATAGTGTTTTAAATTAGCTACTTATTTTCAAAATTATCAGCAATTGATTAAGATACTTTGACCTTCACTACACTTATTTTTATCAAGAATTTAAATATCGCGCCAATTTAATTCGTATCTAGAATTTTTTATCGTATTTTACACTTATATTTTAATCTAATCACCCGCATTAATCAAGTAGAAATTTAAAATATTTAGAATTCAGTACTTGTAATTATAAATTTTAATATTTAAATTATAACATTGAACTTTTCACAAAATAAACGATGCCAGCTGAAAATATAACTTTACCACAAAATGGTTCCTTTATTGCTAATGGCGGGAATATAGGAAATGACGTACATAGATGGCGCAGATAAGCGCGCGAAATTTAAAAATTAACAAATAATTTTAATCCAATACAGTAAATTTTTATAAATAAATAATTAATTACTTCAAATAGTCTCAATTAAAATAATATTTTCATATCTTTTATTAAAATTTAATACTCGCTGGAAATAAAATTACTAATTATTATTATGATAATGATGCAATTAGAATGTAATGAATAGACTATAAGCTCAAACTTGATTCAAAAGCGGAATTTATTTATCATTATTATTACTAATGATAATTATGCAGTACGTTCATGTTAGATACGCAATTTCAATGACTTTGTTGCAACATTGAACTGAAGGTTAAGTTATTCAAAGGACTTGGGAATAAATTTTATTATTTTTATATGTTGCGTATTTAGCAATTGTAATTTACTCTTTATGGAAATATACATTTTTTCACAGATTGATTTTGCAAATTTTGAAAATATATCGGTAAATTTGTACAAAATAGACTAAAGAAACTTACTTGTAATAAAAAATATTGAGAGCGAGTTAAAAAGATGGTATTCATGTGAAATAAAAGCCGGAGGGTCGGAAGTAGATTGATTAATCGTGTAAAAAATATTAGCTTGAATGAATCGATTTATAATGTAAGCAACGTGTAATGGGGCGGAGATTGATAAAAGAGTTTGTTAAATTTTAATTTAATAATTACTCACGTTGCTGCTGACGGGTGATTTTTTTTCTCTAATCAAAAGAATAAATTATATATTATTAATAATTAAACAACATTTTGGTCTTAGAACTTTCTGATGAAGATTAATTTTTAGTTATTTCAAATTCATCGAGTTTTTTTTTTACACAGGCGCCAGTACTCAGCCGACGACAACACTTTGAGAAAAAACAATGGCGTCGATACTTTACACGCCGGTTTTCGCACTAAAATAGTTACTGTAAATAAACTACGAGGATTTTATCAGTGATTTTTTCTAGGGTCGTTCTAGAGAGCAGTACCAAGTTGGACTGAAAATAATCGGGTCAATTGGTCCAGTTCTAAGAGAGATATCGTGATTACAGGTGTTCGCTGAACATAACCAACGAGCTTCACATTTGTTCTATTAGCTTTATTTTTCATTTTATATTAATACACACTCTTTTTGTATTAATGAATAAATAACAATAATAATAAAATAATAAATTAGGCGTTAAAAATAAAACTAGGTCTAATAAAATTAAACTAACTCACAAAAGCTCAATTTATTTAATGATAGCCATGTATTCCACAGACAGTCGTACTTATAATCTTATCAGAAAAAAACTTAATGTTACTTATCCTATTTAAATACGCTAATTGTATTTATAATTACTAGACAATGATAACAAATAAAAATAAACACACAACAAAGTCTTAAGTAGTTCATATGATTATTTATTTTAACCCTATCAAATTTTATTTTATTTAGAAATACATCGTTATAAATTACTGGAGATAAAATTGTTATTATGCAATAGATATCAGATGGTTGAATAATAAATTGCATAAAAATGAAATTGTTTATATAATTATCTTCTTTCAATTATATAAATGAAACTGATCGTTAAGTAATTATTAATTATCATGAAGAAAGAGACAGTAGTTTAATTTTTTTTTAATTTTATTTAAATGTTTAGAGTAATTAATTTAATTCATTAATGAATAAGTTATTGATAATCTATAATTGATCATTAATTTTTTTTTATTTTATTGTAATTATTTTTTTAATTGGAGTAAAAATTATTCATTTGAAAAATTCAATATTTTATTAAAAAAAAAAAAAAAATAAAATTTTCTTTCAGAGTAAAATTAAAAAAAAAAAATTATATTTTTAATGAAATTATAATTTTATTAAAAAAAAAATTCTCAGAGAAAAATTTATAAAAATATTTATTAACTTAAAAAATTCAAAATTTTATGTAATAAAAAAAAATGAAGAAAATTTTTTCTGAGTAAAATTTATAAAAAAATTATTCAAAAAATTCTAAATTAAAAAAAAAAACAGTGAGTAAAACTAGCAACTTTGCAGTCACTATGTGACTGCCGTGACTTGTGAACTAAAAAAAAATTAAAATTTTGTTTTATTAAGGGGGTATTCTAGTCTAGAAGCAGGCATTTCAGGTAATTTTTTGAAGTGCCGTAAAAAAAAGGCAATCAATATTTTAACATCCATTTTTTTATAAGTCATTTATTAACATTACAAGAATACAGAAAAAAATAAAAAAAGTTGAAAATTCAAAAAATTAGCAGCTGATGAAGTGGAGGTCTCAAAAAATTGGCACGTTACTATGCCCACGATCCCAACCCTTCTAGCAATCTGAAATAAAAAAATAAAAAAGATTATTAATTTAGAGTAATGTCGCTATAGCATGAACTATGGAAAAGTTGAGAAAAATTTTTTTCACAAAATGGCGACTGCCTGAAAGAAAAAAAATTTTTTTTACTACTTTTTTTTACTTTTTCGAATTTTTTAAAAATAGTAAAAATTGAAATTTGGGGATAACCGTAGTTCATGCCATAGCGAAATTACTCTAGATTAATAATCTTTTTTATTTCAGATTGCTAGGAGGGTTGGAATCATGGGCATGGTCACGTGCCAATTTTTTGAGACTCGTCCACTTCATCAGCTGCTAATTTTTTAAATTTTCAACTTTTTTTATTTTTAACTTCCCGCTACGAAAATCGAAGATTTTCAAAAATCGGGAAGTTATTGTTTTCACCCCGTTTTGCAAAAACCGAGTTTTCATCAGATCTCGACGTTTGAAGGTCACAGGAAGCTTCCCTGACTATCCCCGCGAGGTTGTCACGGCGTCTGTATGTATGTGTGTGTGTGTGTGTGTGTGTGTGTGTGTTTTTTTTTTTTTTTCCCTTAGGGGGGGGAATCCTTTTTACGGATTCTAGGCGTAGCTGTTTGGCCTGGATATGTGGCGACTCGACGCAGCGTCATACTAAAACTCGACGCTAACGCCCCTACCCACTAAACCCTAAACCCCTTTCCTCTTTCCTCTAATCCCTCATGGAAACCGCCGTTAGGCATTACTTCGTGGGGGGAGGATATAGCGACTGCTCTTCCTTCTGGTAACTAGGTATTATTTTACCTTTCTTCTAGTTGTTGTCATTTGCTCTTTTTCTTTCGATGGAACGCAAGTCTATAAGGACTTCTGTTGCAAACGTATTTGCGGCGTTCCAGGCAGCCTCTGATGACAGCATTGCTTCTACTATTGTCTCTGGTTGGATTTTCTTCTTCAGGATCATCTCCAGCTCATCGCGCTGTGGGTAAAATATGTGTGTGTGTGTGTGTGAAAGTATGTGAACCGCTTATAACTTTTGAACGGCTTGACCGATTTCATCGCGGTTGGTGCCATTCGAAAGGGCTTGACCAAACTTGGGTTTTGAAAACTATTTGGACCGATTCAGATCAATAGATTTTGAGAAATCTTCAAAAAACTGAAAAAAAAAAATTTTTCAAATGTGGTTTTTTTGGAATAACTTTTAAGCGGCTTAATAGTTCAATTCCAAGAACTAATCAGCTCTTAACCTCAAAAAACCACGTCGATCGCCACCAGTCCGGTCAAAATCGGTTGATTCGTTCGAGAGATATCGTGAACGAAAGAAAACCGAAAAAAGTGTTATTTCGGAATAACTCCAAAATTCCTAGCGCGATCAATTCAAAATTTGAGATTCTTTGTGAGGCTTGAAAAACTGCGTCAAATGCTGCCAACCTCGTGAAAATCGGTTTATTCATTCAAAAGTTATTGCGGTTTAAAAATTCAAAAAATAGTGTCATCAAATCCCTATCAGACTTTTGAGCTCGAAGAGCTCAAAAGCATAGGAAAACAATCTCTTTGAGCTTGGAGAGCTCAAAATAACCCATAAATTGTATTTTTGAGCTCGTAGAGCTCAAAAATGCCATTGGTGCAATTTTAAGCGCCTAAGTATGGAATTAGCGGGAAGTTGCAGGGATGGCCTTCAGGGTCAACCGTTTTCTTAATTTTTTTTTTTTTATTCTTGTAATGTTAATAAGTAACTTATGAAAAAATGTATAGTAAAAATATTGATTGCCTTTTTTTCACGGCACTTCAAAAAATTACTTGAAATTCATGCTTCTAGACTAGAATACCCCCTTAAATAATGAATTTTGTTAAATTGCACTGTACTTTCTTAAATATTGACGTTTTTAAAAATATTAATTCATCCCGATGATACACTCATCAAGACCTTTCATTTGAGTACTTACATGCATTTTGATATATTTTTCATATATTCATATATATAAATATATGAAAAATTGATGTGGGTACTCAAATGAAAGGTCTCGATGAGTGTAACATCGGGATGAGCTTATATCTTTAAAAATCTCAATAGTTCACAAGATACAAAGTCATTTCTTAATTATGTGTCTAGAGATAGAGCATTTTCAAATGCAGCCTAAATACTTATCATAATAAATTGACTACCGGTGAGAGGGAAATAAAACCTTGAAAATGCATAAATTCAAGTCAAGACCTTTGCAATTACACTAAATTTCACTTTAAGAACTGATTTTATTATACAACTATTCTGGACACAAAATTTTTCTTATTCTCTTAATAATATAGATTAATTTTAAATTAAATTAAAAAAAAAATTGTAAATTATATTTTAATGAAAAAAAAAAAAAATGTCAAATTAATTTTAAAAAATTGAATAAAAATTTTTTTTTTTATTCCATGAAAAAAAAATTACAAATAAAAAAGTAATTTTTGTTAAAAAAGTTATTTTTTTACATTGTTCATAAAAAAAAATAAATATTCATTTATTTTCCTTTCATGTATAAAAAAAAAAAAAACGCGATCGTCATCTTAAAAATAAAAGAGAATATTGACTCATGGTAACGATCAGTAAATAATTTATCAGTAACTTAACGCTAAAAGTCGAATAAAATAATAATATTCTCTACCCAAAAACTCAATTACACTGCAAAATAATTAATCGATGATTATGATAAGTAATCAAGGCGTAAATCGAAACTCAGTGAGCGCGGAGAACCTCAGTGACGTCGATAACCCTCTGGCTTCCAATGCCAAGGCGAATCGTAAAACCCGTCGTCGCAAGTCAAGAAGCGCTAATGAGTTTAACACCAAGGTAATCTTTTGATAATAATCTTAGAAGTCTAAAATAAAGTTAGATGATAAAGATATAAGTATACAATGCAATGATCTGATTAAATTACAAAGTGACATGATTTCCGCGTCAATTAAGAATTAAGTAAACAGTAACATTAGTGATCAACCACTTATCTGTCTTTTGGTTTGTTCAATGAAAATGAAGGTCAAGACAACGAACGCCTCATCCGCTGATGGGAAGAAAGATTACAAGAGGAATGACACGTATCAAAATTACCCGACTGCTTCCAATTCCGCTCCTCATATCCAAAGCCTTTACTCTGCTCGGGACAATCATCATGCCACTCTGAGACCCAGGTCCCTTTACACCAATTACAATTATCACTCTAGCGAGAGTAATTTTCCGGTAATTAGAAAGTCCTAAAAAAAAAAAAAAAAATATCAATTGTAACTAGCGCCAAGATTTTTGCCAAAAATTCAAAATTAAGTTAGCCGACATCTAAAAATTTTTATAATTTTTTTTTTATTGAAACAATTACTATAAAAAAATAAAAAAAATTTTTTATTTGTGGTTGCCGTAATTTAAAAAAAAATATTACGGCGAAAATATTGGTCCTATAAAAAAAAATTGTTGGACAAAAGTTGATCGAAATTTAATTTTATAGAAAAAATGTTTATGGTTTTTAAAAAAAACTAATATTTTCGCTGTAATTCCCAAGTTAAGGTCCATAATTCAAGATTCAAATTTTTTGATGATTATGAATTTTATTTTTGAAATTACGGTGAAATTATTGATTTTGCGGGAAGAACATAAACATTTTTTTTATAAAATTAAATTTTGAACAATTTTTGGTTGAAAAATCTTTTATAAGACCAATACTTTTGCCATAGTATCACAAATTTGAACTGTTATTTTAAATTTTTGTCATAATACTAAAATTAGCCGACGTTTTCAATTTTTGGAGTTATCTTCATTAATTAAATTAAAGCAAAAAAATATTTTTAAAAAATTGCATTACAGTTCTTAAGGAGGAATACTACTGTGACGATCGAAAAAAAAAAAAGTTTTTCGGAAATTTTTTTGACAGGGAAAATAAAGGAATTTGGGAATCGGATTTTTTTTATTTTATTAAGGGTACATTAAAGATTATTATCCTAAATTTATATTAAAAAATATTTAATTATTACTAAGTTATTAACAATCTCGTAGGGCACTAGAAAAAATTTCCCCCTCCATGGTCGCATCGATAACTCAAAAACGGATTATCTGAAAATAAAAATTTAAATTGCTTTTTAATCAGTAAGGATGTAGTTGTCATCGCACGTACGGAATTTTGAAAATTTTAATTTTCAAAAAAATGGCGACTGAGAAAATTTTCTCACTATTCTTACTGTTTTTTTTTTGTTTTAACCCGGCTAAAAAAATCTTTAAAATAAAAATTTTTTAAATTCCGTACGTACAATGATAACTACATCCTTACTGATTAAAAAGCAATTTGGGTTTTTATTTTCAGATGATCTGTTTTTGAGTTATCGATCAGACCATGGAGGGGAAAATTTTTTCTAGTGCTCTACGAGATTGTTCATAACTTTGTAATAATTAAATATTTTTTTTTTAATTTAGGGTAATAATCTTTAATGTACTCTTAATAATATAAAAAAAATCCGATCCCCAAATTCCTTTATTTTCACTGTCAAAAAAATTCTTGAAAATTACTTCTTTTTTTCGACCGTCACAGTGGTGTTATGAATTGTAATGCAATTTTTTTAAAATATTTTTTTTGCTATAATTTAATTAATGAAGATAAATCCAAAAGTTGAAAACGCCGGCTAATTTTAATATTATGCCAAAAATTTAAAATAACAGTTCAAATTTTTGATACTATGGCAAAAGTATTGGTCCTGTAAAAAATTTATCAAACGAAAGTTGTTCAAAATTTAATTTTATAGAAAAAATGTTTGTTCTTTCTGTAAAATCAATAATTTCACCGTAATTTCAAAAGTAAGATTCATAATCATCAAAAAATTTGAATCTTTAGTTATGGACCTTAATTTCGAAATTACAGCGAAAATATTGGTTTTTTTTTTAAACCATGAACATTTTTTTTATAAAATTAAATTTCGATCAACTTTTATCTAAAAAATTTTTTTATAGGATCAATATTTTTTTTTTAAATTGCGGCAAACATTTTGGCCTTAAATATAACCAAAAATTTTCAGCGTTTCAATGATTTTTCAAAGTTCTTGGACTCTCCATCAAACGAGCACTGGACTGGAACTCCAAATTTTCCTGGTTCAAACTGGCGGCAAAGAAGTTCTTCAAAATCTCTGGTCACTCCTTACTACCCCTCTGAAGACAATGCCGCATACGGAGAAAATTGGCGAGACCATGAAATAGAAGGACCTAGCGGAGCAATTGCAACTCCCCATGGAACCATTTCACTGCGGCTTCACAATCGCATTAGGGTTGACATGACCGTAGACCGTGCCGTTAGAGTCATCAACTTCAAGGTAAATTGAAGATAGAACCTAAACAATTTCTAACGTGATAACTTTTGAAAAAAATCATTATTCAAGCTAATTTTTTTTTTATTAAATTAATACCACTTTAAATGATAATTCTTCTTGATAATAATAGTTAAATTCTTTTTAATTTCAATGTATTTGCAAAAAAAAACTCAAAATTGGCTACTATCCATCAGCTGGCTTTAGACCGCCATTTTAAATCCAAAACTAAAATCTAGTTCTACTTGGCGGGATTTTTAAATCTTAAAGAAAAATGATTAATTTGAATTTTATTTACAGAACAACATTGTACTATCGTTAAGCGGATCTGGATCAGCTGCTGCTCTTCTTCATCCCAATGGTCGAATTTATCAGTATGGCTCGCGTGTGGAGATTCTTGCTCATGACTCCCATGGAAATAATAAGTAATTATTTTTTTCTTTATTATTATTAATTAAATAAATTGATTAGTTATTAAATTTATTTACTTTTTTTGCAGATACGCCAAGATGTGGTACAAAGGAGTGAGCTTCACTTCGGAACAATGCGCTCTGGTGTACTTGGTTGATGCAGCGGGAACAAGAACTACGACTGATTCTTTTTCAGATATGAGTCAGGTAAAATAATAAAAATTAATATTTTTGATTTTTAAAAAAAATTGATTGGTGATTAAATATAAATTTATATGATTCAGGATTTTTCATTGGGTGTTTTTTACGCTGAGTCAAGACACGGTCCAGTATGTCTCCAAGAAGCAGCAGCTGCTCTCAGCGCTGCTCAGTACTGGGTGACTGACGAAGGAGTTGAAAATTGGATCATTAACAATGTTAGAGTGTCACAGACTCCTGATGGTCTTGTTAGGTAAGCTGGAAATTTTTAATGATGAAAATGATTAATGATAACGATCATGATAATGATGATTGGTTATGATGATGGTGGTTAATAATAATTATTGATGATGATGACGATGATGATGAAGATGATAATGATTGATCATGATGATGGTGATTGATGATAATGATGATTGATGATGATGATGATTGATCATGATTATGATTTATCATCATGATAATAATGATTGATCATGATGATGATTGATAATGATTGATCATGATTATGATTGATCATCATGATCATGATTATGATTGATCATCATGATTATGATAACGATTGATCATTATGATGATGATAATGATTGATCATGATTACGATGATTGATGATAATGATTGATGATTGTTGATTGATGATAGTGAATCATCATCATGATTGGTCACCGTGATGATAATGATTGATCATGATGATGATAATGATTGATCATGATGATGATGTTAATGATTGATCATGATGATGATTGATGATAATGATTAATCGTCATGATGATAATGTTGGTGATTGATGATAATGATGATGATTAGTGATAATGCTTGATGATGATAATGATTGGTGATCATCATCATAATAATGATGATTTATAATAATCGATCAAGATGATGATGTTGATAATTAATGATAATACTTTATGATGAACATTTGTAATGATGATGATTGATGATAATTTTTCAACAGAATTGCAAGAAACAGTAACAAATACCAAATGCGAACATCTCCCAGCAATGGAACAGCATCACTGACTACTCCTTTTATGCACTGCACCGCTTCCCTGGGCCAGACATCTCATTTGTTTGTTCGTCGCGGAGAACGCCGGATGCACTATGATGGAACCAGCTTTATTGTTCGTAATGCAGGTCACAGTGCTGGCTTTGATGACAATAACCAGCTTAAAGTTTATTAAAAATATATCACTGTCGTTATTTATATCTTCAAAAAATATCATCAATCTCTTGGCTTCTACTTTGTTTGAAATAAATTTTACTTTCATTTTTTAATTTCTCTAAGTTAGTTTAATTAATACTTATTAGTAATAGAAAGGATAATTTTAATGAAAAATAATTTTAATCTAAATATATTTAGGTTTATAATTTCGCGATTAAATTCCAATAAAAAGTGCCTTACACAACTTATTGCGGATTGATGCAATTTTTTTGAAAATTGGTTGTTTTTAAAATAAGCAATAATAATAATAATAATAATAATAATAATAATAATAATAATTTCATCTTTAATAAAATCAATAATTTAAAATTCAATCATTTTTATTTAAGAATAATTAATCTCCATTTATTATTATTATTATTATTATTATTATTATTACTATTTAAGTTGCAAAGAATTATAATATTATTAGGTTATAATATATTATTCTAATAATAATAATGAAATGCAGTATTTATGAAATATAAAAAATATATTTACAATAAAATAACAACTAAATATTACAATTAATAATCTAAAAGTGAAAAATCCTCATCTGAATAATCTGAATCATAATGAGTTTTCTCCATTTTAATATGAGGTAAATAATCAAAGTCATTATTAACACCATCACTTTTAGAAGTTGAGGCGACTTGTTTGTCACAAAAATCCTGATAACCAGTAGCTTCACAAAATTTCTTCATTTGGGACTCATCAATCTTGGTAATTTTAACCATCGGCGCTTGCGTTTTATTTACATTTCCACCAACATAGACATTTTCATCTCGATCAGCACCAAAAGCATCAATAGACTCGGGAGTCCTAGCCCGATAGTCGGGATCATCGTCATTGGAATCCGAGTCCTGGTGGTAATCCGGTTCGGAATCTTCCCTTTCATTCTCATTTTCATCTCCATTTTTGGGAACAGGTGGACAAAATGTACGCTGGCTGCGCCGCGCATTGTCACTGTTGTTTGCTTTTTGTTTCACCAGCTCATCCAGATTCTTGACGGTTTTAGCGATTTCTTTCAAAGTATCATCCGTGAATACCATAGGAACTTTATTCGCGTTAATTCCTAATTTATATGACAGTTTGTCTTTTAATTTAGAGTAATTACTGGCTTCTTTAACAACCTTGTCGAATATTGACAGCAGTTCAACTTTTTTTTTCTGTGATTCTATTGGTCGGGAATTTCCTTTCATAAAATCTTTCAAAACGTAGTAATTCTCTAATCCACGCTAAAAAAAAAATTTTTTTTTAATTAAATTAGAAATAATGAATAATTTATAAATTAAATTAGAGTAAATGTACAAGTGAATCGTTTATTTGAGAAACCCCATAAGTCAAAAATACTTAATTTTTCAGGAGAAGCAAAAAACATTTTTCTCGGTTAAGTTTGCATTAACATCATGAACTAATGATGAATAATAATAATGTTAGTATCCCGAAAAAATATTCGAGCATGAAAAAATTTAATTATTAATTACTAGTATTCATAATAACGATTTGAAGTTGATTGACTTATGGAGTTTCTCAAATAAACGAACAAAATAGTAATAAAATCATTAATTTATCAATTTTTTTCCGTCAATCATTTATTATATTTATAAAATATAGTACAAAATATGTATTGGAACCAAAATTAACGAAAATTATTATAAATCATCTATTTTTAATTTCAAATTAGTGAACTGAGAGTTAACAATAAAACAACATTTTTATTTATCACAATCTAACTTTATAATACTAAAATTGCAAAAATTATTGAAATCAAAGTCTTTAACAGTAAATATAATATATTTTTATTTGGTTATCATTAATTTCAGAATTTCAATCAGTTAAATCAGAGTCAACAATAAAACGAACATATTTTTAATTTTAACTCATCAAGCGAATATTGTAAAACTCATTGAAATTCAAGTATTTAACAGTAAATTTAGTTTCTAATTATCTAATAATCAATCATTTAAAAATTATAGTCAGTGAAATCACATCAAACAATAAAACAATAATTTAATTTAATTTTTATAAACCTACACTCTGAAAATTATTAAAATTTAAGTATTTTGCATTGAAGAACTGAATTTTTCTACTTGAAAAAAGTTTTTTTGAAAAAAAAATAAACCCGATTTCGAAAAAAATATGACATGGGATTTCTCAAATAAACGATTCAAGTAGTAGACGGATCGTACATGAAATAATTTATGACATTCAATTTAGCAGTAGTTTTATTATTTTTAATTTTATTTAGGCGCGCAGTAGCCCTATCGGATCCGGCCCTTGCTTACCAAAGCATTGGACCGGGTTCGAGTCCGGCGTACACCAATGAATATTTTCAATATTTAAATATAAATTTAAATGGATCAACTTTATTTAATTAATGAATTATTTAGAAAAATGTACGCAGTAACAACTACTTAATTTAATTTTTATTAATTATTGTTAATTTTCAGATAATATGCTCGTTTTTTTTTTTTTTTTTTTTTTTATTTTTAACCGAGAATAATCTTCATTATGTTTGTTGAATTCAAGAAATTTCAGTTTTATTTAATCTAAAAATTTTTCAAAAAAAATGTTTGTTAATTATTTTTTATTTGATTTTACATTAATTTTTTTTTATTTGATGCCTGCCACACCCCCCCCCCCGCCCCGACCAACAGCACTCGCTTCGCTCGTGCCGCAAATGTCGGGGGCAATCATCAATTTTTTTTCGATGCAGTACATTATAATATTTTTTTGCCCTCCGGGCGGAAAGTGACAACTTTCGTCCCGCTGCGCTAAACTAAGTTGCCGCTTCCCGCCTTCGTCGGACAAAAAAATAGTATACACTCCACGGGAAGTAAATAAGGAAGCCTCAGATCACATGTTTGTTGACCTCGGCTTCGCCTCGGCCAACAATTACATGTGATCTGAGACATTTCTTACTTTACTTCCCTAGGTGTGTAATATACTATTACGTACTTTCGACTGGCTATAAAGAAAAATAGTTTATGCTCCCGCTGTTATAGAGAGCGAATGTGTAGCTTTACCAATGCACGAATCTTTAACTTTCTGCATCGAAATAGGTGCAAAAGATGCGTACTTTCGACCGAGGTATAAAGAAAAATTTGTTTCTATTAATTTTTTTAATAACAAAAAATTGTTAGATTGTTAATTTTTTTTTTAATTAAAAATAAAAAACTTACCTCATTATCACACAAACAATATGCAAACGCATTCCCATCAACAAGTTTATTCAACACCATAATACAGTCCCATCGTTTCTGATTAATGAGAGATTTTTTAAACGCTATCAAATTCTCCCACTCGGACATGATGATCCGAATTTTGGGACCTCTTAACGGCATGGAAAAATAAATACTATACAGTAAAAACAACCCACCGATTTTTTCAATCAAGTTTTTGGAAGACAGCAGCAGCTCTTTTGTAATATCCAGAGCTTCCTCGCAAAATTCCATTAACTCTGAACGCGTTGATCTTCCTCTAAAATTTTTTAATAATTAAATAACAATTATAAAATAAAATATAATACTAAAATTAGCCAACGTCGGACAATTTTTTTATTTTATGAATTAAATTACAAATTTAATGCTTAAAAAAATTGCACAGATAATTTTTAAAATCTTCAACTTGTGAAATTTTTTCTATTAGATTTTTTTTTAATCATTTTTCTCAATGAAATAAAAAATAAAAATTTTCAGATGTCGGCTAATTTAATTTTCTTAATAAAATACTTACATAAATACTCGGAAGAATTTCATCTCTTTCCAGACTCGTACGAAGTCCTCGTACATGTGCGACTCCGATGATATAAATCTCGATATAAATTCAATGACATCATTACGAAATCCTGCAGCGCAATAAAATGTTTTACCTGCATCCATTATTAGGTATTTTTTTTTAATAATTAGATGGTAAATAAATTAATTTAAGGTCAGTAATAACGTAAGTCAGTTTTTTTCACTTGCATTTTTGTTTATGTTTACGTTTGTATTTTTTTAGGTTAGAAGTTTGAAATGGCGCTAATACTGAAATTGATTTTTATTATAATTTTTTGAATATTTAATAAGAATTATTATTATTAAAATAAATGATAAAAATTTTTTTTTCAATTAAAAATTAAAATTTTTTAACTAGGTTTTTATGACAAATGAAAATATTTTAAATAAAAAAATTTTGTTAATATTAATTTCAATAATTTAATAAAAAAACAATTTGTTATTTAAATTAATTAAAAAAATTAAAATTTATCCATAAATTAATATTTTTATGTTGAATAATTATTATTAAAATTAATTACAATAATTTGATTTATTATTTTTATAAAAAAATTTTATAAATTTTTTACTTCAAATTAAAAAACCAAAAATTTTTAATTACAAAAAAATAGGAATAAAAATTATAAATAACTTCCAATTAATAAAATTTTATAAATAATAATTTTCCATAAATATCAAAATCAATTTAAAAAAAAAAATATTTTCTTTTAATTTGCACATAATTTTTCTTAAGTTTTAGATCTGAAATTTTTTTTTAATAAAAATTAAAAGTGAAAAAAATATTTTTAAAAAATTGCACTTAGAATTTTGCTCAATTTTTTCTTTAATTTTTTTTTTTAAATTCTCAGATGTCAGTTAATTTAATTTTCATATTTTTCATAATAAATTAAATAATTGTAAAAATCCAAAAAATATGAGAATTAATTTACCAAATATTTAATAATTTTTTTAACAAATAAATTATGGCAAAAAAAAACTAGAAAAAATAGGTGACATAGAAATTAAAAAAAATTAAAACTGCAATTTTTAAAAAACAATTTTTTGGAACAAATTTGTATGAAAATTAAATTTGCAGGTATTTAATAATTTTTTAAATTTTTTTAAGAAATAAATTAGTACAAAAAATATTAGAAAAAAAAATTGACGTGTAGAAATTTAAAAAAATTAAAAATGCAATTTTTAAAAAACAATTCTTTACAACAAATTTCTTTAATAAATAAAATAAAAAAATTATTAAATGACAGATGACTAATAAGTCATCAAATTTGTTAGTTAAAAAAAATCAAAAAATAATAATAATAAAGATAATAAAAAATTATCAAGTGACTTAACTTTAATAACAATTCCCATTTATTTTCTCCAAATCAAAAAATTCAAATTCCCCGCCAAATCCAAAAAAATTAATTCTGTAACCAACAGATATCACCACAGTAACTTTCCAAAATGGCTAACACTCATAAATAAATAGGTTAAAATATTGTCACTAATATAGTTTATTAAAATATATATATTAAAATATAGTCTATTAAAAAATAAATAAACCATAAGCAGAACAAAAACAATCCAAGTATAAGTAACAACAACAAACAATTCCCAGCAAACACTGGTGATAAACCACAAAGACCGAGTAACTAAATCCTCTAAGCTGACAATACCCACCTCTAACTTGGAACCTCGCAGTACGTATACCAGTAAATAATGATCTATCTTATTACTTCATAATAAACCGACCAGTGCACATAATATCCAATCAATTGTTTCAATAATAATAAATTGACAATTGATAAAAAAACTAAACAATAAAATAATTTACCAAAACTCACCAACATCAACTATAAAATATTATGGCCGATAATTCGAGCGTGAATGAAGCGATTGTCCAGATAAAGACCTTGCTGTGGGGTAACAGCGTCAAGGAGGAGGTGTTCAATCGCTGGGCCCAAGGTATAACCTAAAATTCTATTTTTTATCTAATAAAATATAATAAAATAAATTTTTTTCCATTCTAGGGTTCATTTTTTCGGAAGACGAGCCGACGGCACTGGTGCAATTAGAAGGCGGCCCGTGCGCAGTGCTCGCCCCGGTCCAGGCGTTCATCATCAAGGACCTGCTGCTCCAGGGTGCGCCGAACACATGGAGGGACATAACCAGCGATAAGCAGGACGCGCTCCTGGTAAAAGCAGCCTTGGAGATTATTTCACAAGCAGCAGACGACCCGCCGTACTACTCGCTGGTCCACATTGTGCATGGCGATGACGGAGACGAGGATGACAACGACGGTGACGGGGACGGAGATGGGGATGGAGATGGTGACAGAGAGCGAGAGGAGATAGAACCTCACGAACGAGACTCGGAGTACTTTCACTCCAGGCTCAGGATAGTTGAGACGCGGAACCTGGATGATGTCGAAAAGTGGCTCACCTCCAGGATCTATATGTTCAAGGAGCAGTTCGGAGTTTTGCTGTTGCTCTACACTGTCGTCTGCACCAAGGGTCTCGAGGGGATGACCAACGAAATGTCGGATCCCACTGAACCCGCTATTGACTCTACTTACGGGTACGGCAGTCAGAGCTTGATCAACCTCATGCTCACTGGTCGAGCTGTTGGACATGTTTGGGATCATGATCAGAATGTTGGAGGGCTAGGTATGTTTTTTTATTTTAATTCATTTTTTTTATTTTAGAGATTTGCTAGCAGTAGCTAAATTCATTTTGGAAAGAATGAAAATTAAGTTAACCGACATTTAAAAATTTTTAGAATTTTTTTTTTATTACAAAAAAATATTGCAAAATTATTACATACATATATATATATATATATATATATATATATATATATATATATATATATATATATAAAAACCGACTATTTTTATTTTTTGAGTCTCGAGTGAAAAAATGTTAGTATTTGATGTTTTAAGAGCCCTCACCAAAGGACAGCTTAAAAAAAAATTTTTAAGAGGTCACTCCAAATTTTTTAAAATTTCAAAAATCGTCAATAATCGAATTTTTTTTTTTTAAATTTTTTTTCTCGTTACGGTATAATTTTATAGACTAAAAAAAAAAATAAGTTTCTGAAAGTTTCAGTTCAAAATTTAAATTTTGAAAGGTTGCTCATAATTTTTTTTTTTTTCTTTAATTAGTCATATCGCCAACTTTAAGTGTCGGGAGTGGTACGTTGGGGTCTTTTTGGTTTGAAAAAATCTTAACCTACGCGGCAAGGTCAAATTTCAACCAAGCTGGTTTCTAAGACCAGCTTGGGATTCGAACCCACGCCTGGCAGTTGATTAAATAAAATTATTAAATTAAAAAAAAATTATATTCTCTATGTTGTGCTTGATTTTTAGTTCATCTCGTGATGTATTTTTATCGATTATTGTACTAAATAAAAAAAAAAAATGCATGGAATTTTAATTTGAATAGTAAAAGGTCGCTCGAAAAAATCTAAACTAATGCACTAATAAATTGAAAAAAATTATGAACGACTTTTCAAAATTCAAATTTTGAACTGAAATTTTCAGAAACTTGTTTTTTTTTTAGTCTATAAAATTATCCCGTAACGAAAAAAAAAATTAAAAAAAAAAAAAAATTCGATTTTTGACGATTTTTGAAATTTAAAAAAATTTGGAGCGACATCTTAAAAATTTTTTTTTAAGCTGTCCTCTGGAGAGAGCTCTTAAAACATCAAAAACTAACATTTTTTCACTCGAGACTAAAAAAAAAAGTAGTCGGTTTTTTTGCGCCACCCTAATATATATATATATATATAATTTTAAAAAAAAATATTTTTTAGATTTAATTTAATAATTAAAAAAAAATTGAAAAATTAAAAACGTTGGCTAATTTTAGTGTTATTTGGAAATGAGAATTAAGTTAGCCGACATTTGAAAATTTTTAGAATTTTTTTTTTATTAAAAAAATTATTGCAAAATAAAAAAAATTTTTATTTGTGAAAAATTTGAAAATGTCTAAGTGCAATTTTTTAAAAATATTTTTTAGTTTTAATTTATTAATTAAAAAAGTCGGCTAATTTTAGTGTTATTTGGAAATGAAAATTAAGTTAGCAGACATTTGAAAATTTTTAGAAATTTTTTTTATTAAAAAAATTATTGCAAAATAAAAAAAATTTTTATTTGTGAAAAATTTGAAAAAGTCTAAGTGTAATTTTAAAAAAATATTTTTTAATTTGTTATCCTGATAGTAAACAAGAGTTTGAAGAATTTTTTTTTTACTAGGGTGAAAAAATAATCCTAGCGAAATAAATTTCTTAGAAATGGGATTAGCATTTATTCTTGATAAGCTTTTTACTTTTTCGAAATTAAATTTTGATATTATGGCGAAAATTTTGGTCTTAGAAAAAAAATGTTAAACAAATGTTGTAGCAAATTTAATTTTCCACATAAAATATCTGTTATGATTTTTTTATACAACCAATATTTTCAGTGTAATTTCAAAATTAAGATTCGTAATTAATAGTTACAATTTTTGCTGACTAAGAGAAAATTATAAGACATTTTTTTTATAAAATTAAATTTTAAGCAACTTTTGTTTAAAAAAAATTTTTATATTCAAGGATTTATATAGGATTCAAGGATTAATAATTTCTATAAATATTTTATGAAGAGTCAGAGACTAAAATTTTCATTTTTTTTTTTATAAAGTTAAATTTTTTTGATAAATAAAAATTAATTAATGATTAAGAATCTTAGTTAATATTCAATTTGATGCTTGAGATATTAAATTAAAAATTTATTTTCTTAAAAATCTTTTTTTTTCTTGCTAAAATTTTTATAAAAAAAAAAAAAAAAAAAAAAAATACGTTGAATCAAAAAAAAAATACTGTCTAATTTTTATTCATTAATATTTGTAAAAATGTCTGGGGTAATTTGGCCAATTAATTAATTTTTCCTATAACACAAAAAATCATTACAAATATTTTTTTATTATCAAAAAAAAAAATAATAAAATAAAATTTACTTTTAATGTAAGGATTAAAACATTAAAAATATTAATTATTTTCAGAATTACGTGGAATAGACAAACAAAATGCAGTAGGATTCTTAGCATTTCTGGAGCACTTGCGTTTCTGTGAAGTCGGGACATTTCTAAAGTCCCCATCGCACCCGGTGTGGGTCCTGGGCTCAGAAACACACTTAACAGTTTTGTTTTCAACGGATCGGCGCTTAGTATCACCAGAAACACCCGCGGAGCATGCGAGACGTATATTCAAAAAATTTGACCCCGAGGGAAACAATTTCATACCCTCGAACTTGTTGGGAGACGTGCTTGCCGAGCTGGGATTATGCAGTGACAAAGAGTAGTAAGTTCATTAGTCATTAATTAAGGGGGTCTTCTGGTCTAGAAGCCTGAATTTAAGGTAATTTTTAAAGTGTCGTAACAAAAAGGCAATCAATATTTTTACTATTCATTTTTTTATAAGATATTTCTTAATATAATCGAAAATACAGGAAAAAAAAAAGTAAAAAAATTCAAAATTCAAATAGTTATCAGCCCAAGCGTCACATAAAAAACTGTTGACTTTTTGGTAAATTTTATTTAACAAGAAGTCAAAAATTAATAATTGTCAACTTAAATTCAACAAAATATTACCTAAAAAATTTTTGTGCCTCTTGGGAGCTAATAAAGTGGGTGGTTTCAAAAAATTGGCACGCTACCATACCCACGATTTCAACCCTTCTAGTAATCTGGTAAAAAAAAAAGATTATCAATTTAGATTAATGCCGCTTCTGTACTAACTCAAAAAAGGTTTAAAAAAATTTTTTTTCACAAAATGGCAACTGCCTGAAAAAAAAAAATTAATTTTTGTACTACTTTTTTTTTAGTTTTCCAAATTTTTTAGAAATAGTAAATATTGAAATTTAGGGATGAGGATAGTTCATATGTTAAAAAAGTCTATAAATAAAAGAAGATTTACACCAAATTTCAAGTAATTCGGTTCAATAGAACTTGAGAAATCGTGGGTATTATTTTAAAAAATACGGTAATTATTTACAAGTAGTCAACCCCATTTTAAGCCGTAACTTGGTGAAAAATTAACATTTTCAATTTTTTTTTATTCTGCTTGTTTTTACAGCGCGTTTGTGATAAAAAATGTGAAAAGAAAAAATAAAGATGACGACAGCTTTTTTGCCTTTAAAAGTTGGGAAAAATTTTGACTTTCATATTTTTGGATAAAATTTCTAGTTTATCTTTTTTTGATGTTTTTTACATATTTTTTTTTTTTTTTTTTTTTTTTTAAAAAGTACATAAAAAAACGAACAATTAAAAAAAATTAACATGGCTCATCATGAGTTCTAAAGAATTACCAAAAAGACAGTTTCAAGAAGAACGCGTTTAAAGTTTCGCGTAAAGTTTCTCGCAGTCTAGTTCCGGGCCGGTTTGGATGCCGCGTTAGCAAAATAGCTATTTCTCCAAAAATAATTTGAATTTTTTAAAATCCTCCTAACGACACATTTCTTAAAGTTTAAGCATTGACAATATAAAAAAAAAAATCAATTTTTTCAAATTTCTAGACCAGAATACCCCTTTAATATCGATAAAATAATTTATTTATTTATTTATTTAGTTAGTTACTTATTTCTTAATTTACATGAACGCAAATTGGCATTGTACATATCTATTAAAATATTCTTTAAATTACAAATTTTTAAATTTTAAAATTCTAGCTCGAAAATTACACAAAAATAAATTCTTACTTAGTGATAATGCCTAATAAAAATTATGAATATTAATATTAATATTGCTATTAAAAATATGTTTTTTGACATTGGAGTGGAAAGCTTTAATTTATAATTTATTTTTTTATTATTTTTTGTTTCAGCATTGATATAATAAGAAAAAAATTAGATAGCGAATCACTGGGTATAATTTTATTAGCAGCATTTATGGATGAATATTACCCCGAAGAGATACAAACATGTCCAGACACTTTTCCATTGTTGCATTACAATGGTTTATTGCGTAGCAATCCAGACAACCGTATTATTTATCACACCGGAGATGCTGTGTTACTCGAGTGTACAGTTAAGTGTATTTTAGACAGTAATCCAATGTTGACGGTATTACAAACCAAATGGCCGAGCATTGAAGTGCAGTGGAATGGTAACATAACTCCTAGTTTAAATTAATAATTATATTAACTATAACTGATTATTTTAATGACCTTTATTGTTGTAACAAAAAAAAATTTTTTTTTAAGAAAAAAAAATTCAAATGCAAATTATCACACATACATTTGATTATTTGATATACTTTCAGTTTAGAAAAAATTAATAATGTTTATTTAAGATAAACTAGTGTAAGTAGCGACTATCACAAGTTTTATTATGATGAAATTATAATAAGTTCAAGTGATTCATTTTATTGGAATGTAGAAATTTAAAGAGATGAAATAATAATTGTAAGTATGAATGCCTTTTTTTTTATGAAGATAAATAAATAATTTAATAATAATTTTTATTCTTAGCTTATTTTGTTGATTTTTATTCAAATTTATCATTAATGTCCTTATTTATTTAATTTTGGTTTATTTTAATGATATTAATGAATTCATTTTTAAGTTAATGAATTTTCTTTTCAGATTCTAGTCTTGATCTATGTTACTTAATTAAATTTATTGTCATGGAATTTTTATAATATAATATAAGGTAAAAGCCCCAATAGATGATCATATACTGGTACATGATCATATATTAGGGCTTTTACCTTAATGTAAAGGAAAGAAAAATTTTTCTTAAAAAAAAACGATGGCAGATTTCTGTAGATAATTTTTTTTAGTTTATAAAACTAACTTAAAATTTTTTTTGCATTTTTTAGATGTACATATATTGAATTTTTTTATTATGTAATTTAAAGTCGATCAAGACTTTACTTGCAAAACGTTTTTTGTTAATAATAAAAGTATCTATTCACGGATTTCAGTGAATTTTGCACTGTTAGATTCGTCTGATTTTATTTCGATTTTTCACAGTTTTAATATTTCCAGTGGCAATTATTGCCTACAGAGTTGCGTAGTAGCGGGCGTAGACTAATATGCTTCAGTATATTCTTTGAAAATTTCAAATTGATCCGGCAAATATTCCTGATAGAACGCATATTTGTAAGGACGTCTCCGAGCATTCGATAGAAAAGCGGCGCGTAAAAAAAACGCATTTTCTTTTAAGACAGTGTTTTCAAAGTTAGTAAATAAGATTTCTCCTAGACGGCTTGACTAATCGGTTTCAAATTTTTACACAACCTTCTTAGACATATACCTTAGGTATTCATCAAAGGAATAAAATTGATGATGATTATTTTGATTTTTTAGACCACTTGGAGTTGGAAATTTTTTTGCAAATCCGATAATTTTGTCAAAAATAAAAATTTTATCCACTCATCTGTCTTCAAAATAAATTTTTTGGAAGATTCCATCATTTTTTTTTATATATTTGTTAAATAAAATGTCTTTTCAGAAAAAATTCATAAATTAATTAGAGATCGTTCAAAAATCTAGTGTTGTGGTGAAATGTAATTTTTTTATTTTACGTTGGCAGTGTTGAAAAATGAAGAAATAGTATGATGGACAAATACGCGCGAATTTCAAATATAATTTTTTTAAAAATATAAAGTAATAAAAAATATAGACGGTAAAAATATTAAAAATTCTAAGTCTTAGATATAAAATTTTATATTAATCTATATAAATAAAAATAAAATGCCGCATGTATGTTCACGCATCACTTGAGAACGGCTGGACCGATTGAGCTAAATTTTTTTTCGTTATCTTCAGAATTGTAAGGAGAAGGTTTGTATGTAAAAAAATTTTTAAAAAATCTACCCTCAAAGGGGATTGCGGGGGCGTTAACAATGAATTATTCCCGTTTTGAACTATAGCTCCTATAGTTCCCAAATTTGGTAGGAATCTTTTGTAAGAGATATAGAAATAATCTATGAACTAATTTTACGATAGCTCGCTCCACAGGGGGTTGCGGGGGTGCATTTAACTTTCAAATTGTAGATCCTACAGACGGAAAATTTAGGTGGAGTCTTCCATATGTGATGCGGAAATGATATACGAGCGGATTTTACAACCCACCCCCAATAAGGATTACGGGGGTGGGTGTTAGAATGTTAAGTTTTTGTTTTCAAACTGTAACTTCTACAGACTCCAAATTTAATAGGAATCTTCGTGTATGATGTTAAGTTCAGCTAAGAGTAGATTTTATCAAATTCTAATCTCAAAAGGGATTGCGGGGGCGTTAGCCATGAAAATTTCTCATTTCCAATCGATAGTTTTTATGGACTCAAAGTTTTGTTGGAATCTTTTATTTACAATGTAGACATCATCTCGAATAGGATCTTACGAAATTCTTTCCCCGCAAAGGAGTGCGGAAGTGATAATTGTCAAAAAATTCATATTTTTCAAATACAGTTCCTACAGATATAAAATTTAAAGAATCTCAAGAGATACAGCAAATTACAGGGATGGCCTTCAAGGTCAACCAATTTAAATATTTTTCTTAGTCAATGATTAGATTTCAACCGAAAACGAATTTCGTGATAATTCAATTGATATGTAGGTTGTGTCAGAGTGGTGAGTAGAATGTAAAAAATATTTTTGTACATAAACTAGGACTTTTTGAGACATGAAATTAAGGACATATCTATTAAACTTCAATAACATTTAATAAAAACTTCCTTACAACAATCATCTCTTTGGCAGCGGGGAAAAAGTCATTGTAAGGTTTTCAAAACTTAACATGACATGTAGTTATTCAGTCATCGGACTAAGAACTTTATACATGTTATTTTTGCTAATCACATAACTAATTAATTGATTTTATGATTGCGGAAATGTAACGGTTGAAAATGAATGCATTTTTCAAACACTTGATTATTAATTTCAAGCCGATTAATAAAATCTATTATCAGTTTGTCAGCGCGTAAGAACTTTTTTATTGTTGTTTTAAAATACCAAGGAGAAGACGACCTGACTAAGGTCATGCCAGTTAATGAGATGTGGGACGAGCTATCTCACGTTCAAACCGCACTGACGATCATAAATAAATCGCCAGGCCAGTCGTTGAAAATTTGCAGAATCAAATCGGAGTTTCCCTGTTTCGTGCATGGGAAATTATACGTCCTGTGTTCGTGAATCGGAAAACCATGATCTTTATATATTTACGCACCGCAAAAAAAGATAAAAAATGTAGTCCATCAAAAAGCTTTAAATTGATTAAGTGTATAACTATGTTGCATTGAATGTAAATAAGAATTTTGTATTAAATTTTGACTATACTTTTCACAAATATATGTAGGTGATACGAAGTTCATCGGGTCGTCTAGTTAAATAATATTACTTATCTGTATATGTGTTAATACAATCTTATCAAATTTACTTTTTTATCTCAAAGAAAACTGTTAGAGATATTTCTATGATAATTTTTTCCAGAGAAAACTCATCAATTTAAAAAGAAAGGAACATCAGTTTAAACTTTTCTAACAAACGATTCGAAATAACTTTTAGCAATAAAATTTTATAAAATGTCTGTTAAAATATTTTTGTTTTCTACGGTGGTATTTTTTGTTTTATTAAATTGGGTGAGTGAAAAAAATTTATTTATTTAAATTTAGTAATAGATTTATTAGGAATCGCAATGCTTTAAAAAATTTAAAGCATCTGTTTATAATTTTTTTTTTTTTTTTTTCATTAAAGATACTTAACGTTGCTTAAGGCGTTTCACAGTTTCAAAAAAATCGACTTTTTTTTAAATGTTTTATTAAATTCTCGATAACTACTCAACCCATCTTGATGAAATTTTAGACGGATCTTCAAGATATAATTTACAAGTTCTTGAACGAAAGATTTGTTTTTTTTTTTTTTTTTTCAATTACAACTATTTAAAAAAAAAATGCCGCGAAATTTTAGTCAAATTTTTAATTTTTTTGTAAAAAGCTCTGCCAAAAATCTAATTTTCTTTTTTTTTCCTTCGTTCAAGACCTAGTTTGAAGTCTTAACTAAAGCACATATTTTTTTTTTTTTTCACTTCAAATAATCCTGCTAGGAGTTCTGCTGATTACGTGGACGCATCTTTTTTTCGAAGGCTCGTCGGAAATGACGTCACATTAGCAGAGTTTTTAATATTGTTTTTTAATTTCAATAATTCCTTATTAAACATATATTTTTAAGACAGTAAAAAGATTGATTAAAATATTTAATTTTTTCTATTAAAAAAAAAAAAGTTGAAAATAGGCCATTGTTTCCCAGAAGAAATCCATGTAACCCCTTAAATTCAATAACTATAATTTTGTATTAAATTAATAATTATATAAATAAGTAAAGAACTTATAACTGATAAATAAATAAATAAGTAAATAAAAAATATTAAGATTTAATTGATTCATTTTTAGGCATGTGTAACGACTTCACCAAAAGTTCCATGTTCGCGGTTAGAACAAAAACTCGCTAACGGCACCCGAATATTAATAGACGTCGATAATTTTTTTCCAATGATCAGATCAATGAAAAGTTTGAAGGAAAACGGAAAGTACAAGCGTCTTGACGGCAAAGAGGGAGAAAAATTAACTAACTATTTCTACAAAAGGTGTGGAGAGACTGAAAAACCGTTAACTAAAGCAGGTTTGGAAGAATTGGTTAATTTTTTGATTATGAATCAAGAGGCTAAAAGATCGTTACATCATTTTACTGTTCTCAACTGTCCATTGTTGAAACAAAGTCAAAAACATTATATACTAGAGACATCGGGAATTCATCTTTGTTACTATTTGTTTCAAAAATACGATTGTTGTTCAAAATTTAGTCATGTGTAAATATAAACATTTGAATCTAAATAAATATAATCTTACAAGCAGTTTTATTCCTTACCGATTAATGTTATGTAAATATATCAGTTCCTTTTTTACCTTTTGAGATACTGAAGGTAAGTATAGTTATTTTTCATTCGCCAGATGACGTTACCCTGATAGCCAAGTTGGTCGCAACTTTCCGTCGATTTACTGCCGCAACTTGTCACCAACTTGGCGGCAAGTCGTGGAAATGAACTCGGTTGTTCACCAAGTTGTCGACAAAAATTGCTTCCGAAACTCTTTCGCACCAAGTTGACGACAAGTTTCTCAAGAAATTTGGCGACATATTGCGGCAGTATATTGGTCTTGTTTTTCTCAGAAACTTGTAGCCAACTTGACACCAATAGTTACAAATTCGGAAGTTGACCGCAAGTTGTCGCTAAGTTGGTGGCAACTATCTGACACCAACTTGATTGGTCTGAAACTATGGCTATCAGGGTAGTCAATGCTACACGGAGAGACCCTGATAGCCACCTTACCTATAACTTACTGTCAATCGACGTCCGCAATTTGAAGCAAACTTGACGGAAAGAGTTGGCAAAGCGAGCGATTACCTATTAGTTACCTATAACTTACTCTGCAAATAGACGTCAAAACTTGCTGTACAAGTATTTCCGTCAAATTGTATTAAAGTTGAAAGGAAATTTAATTACAAGTTTGATTGTTAACTTGTATTCAAGTTGCGGCCGTAGATTTCCGTCAATTTGCTTACAACTGTTGTTGAGTGAAGAATTACCGCCAACTTGATGTATAAATTAACCGTAACTGCTGGAAGTCAACACTTACTAAGAAAGCGCTGGCTATCAGGGTGGAAGTCAACACTTACTGAGAAAGCGCTGGCTATCAGGGGAATTTAATGGTAAATACAACTATCCGAGTATTGTAAAAACAGGCTTCTTAGTATTGTTGTGAATCCGAAAGGATTGATCACAACGCTCTCTGTATATTAACAGGGTTGCCAGATTGGGCGTTTTTCCACAAATTGGGCGATTTTAGAATGTCTCTTGCGCCTAAATTTTTGTTGGGCGATTTTCCGCAAATTGGGCGATTTTATTCTTTTCAAACAATTGTTAAGATTATTTATATACATGCATTTGATACTAATTTTAAAAAATTTATTAATTTGGTTTTTCAATAACTATTTGTTATTATTAAAAATTTAAGTAGCGCGCCACGCGCACGTTTTACATTTTAGCCAATCAAAAACCGGGAACTAACTTTTAATACTATAAATATATATTATAGTATATAAAACTATATATAAGTATATGATATGTTAAATTTCAACTCTACAATTTATGAAAAAAATGAAGCTGACTCTGCAGAAGAAGATAAAAATATTGATGAATTATTAACATCATTACATTTTTAATTATCAAAGGTTTATATATTTAATTATGTTAAAAATCAAAAAAATAATTAAATTAAATTTATAACACTATATTAATTTTTTTTAATTGTGATAAACTGTATCGTCATTAATACCTTTAAAAAAAAAAAAAAAAAAAAAAAAAAGGAAATTTAAATTATAATTTATTTGGCGGATTTTCTTACTAGTTTGCGGTTATTCCGTAAGGTCGCGCGATTTTCTTCGGAACGTTTCTGGCAACCCTGTATATTAATATAGAATTACGTATAAAAAGATTGCTGCAATAAATGATAGCGGGAAAAACCCAGTAAGATTTAAAATATATGTAGATAGATTTATTTTTACTTGTATCACTGTTACAATCTGTGTTTTACAAGGAATTTTCTTATACAAAGTTGTTTTCTCCATATCCTACTATATAATAAAAAAGTACTAGCTACTATTTATTGCACTCTCTGCATTTAGAATTTTTACATTCTCTATTTTCGCTGATACCTTTATTGTACAGTGCATTCCTTTATTTCATACTTTCCATACTTCCTCACTCATTCTTTCATTTCCATTTATTTCTTTCCACTCCTTCTTATCCTTTTTCTATTACATTATCCCATCTCTCTTTCACTTTCTTTTAAAACATTTTCTATTTCCCTCATTACCTTACATATCCTTGCCTCTATTTTTCCCTTGAATATCCCTACAATTCTTTCCCATATCTGTTCCTCCTTCTCAGTTTCATCCCACCACCTCTCCATTTCCACTTTACATTCTTCACTTATCTTTTCTCTTATTTTTGCACATGTTAGTACATGCACTAGCGTTTCTTCTTTTTCCTTGCATTTTCTACACATCCAATTTCTTTCCCCTTTCTTTCCAGCTTTAGTCAGGTTTCCACACCTTACTCTTGCCCATATTTCCTTATTTTCTCTTCCTATTTTTTTATTTTCCCAGTATTTTACATCGGCTCTTTCTTCCACCGTTCTCCTGTATATTTCGCTATAATTTGATGCTCTAATCCTTTCCTCTTCCTTGTCTGACATTTTTCTCGCTAAGCATTCTATTCCTGCTCTTATTTCTTCGCTTATTTCTTCTATTTCTTTTCCTTTGTATATTTTTTCTAGTACCCTCTCACAATTCATCTTCTTTGCACTTTCTTCTATCTTTTTTCCCCATTTTGTTGGGTTCCCATTTAATATCCCTCTGATCTCTTCCCTTAGGCATATTTTTGGCCACCTTGTATCCTCCATTCCTGCTATTTCTATGATGTATCTCCATACCCTTTCCTTTGCTATTACTTCTATCACTTCACTTCCTGCTTCTCTTCTCACTATGCCTCCTGGTGTGTTCCTTGCCACTCCTAGCGCCATTCTGTTGATTTTATTTTGCAACACTTCTATCTTCTTTACCTCACCACTTCCCCATACCTCTACTCCGTACATGCACCCTGATCTCACCAGCGTGTTGTATAAATACATCCTGTCCTTTATATTGTTTCTTTTCGTTCTTCTTATTAGCCCCCACGTTGCATTCGCCATTCTATTCGCTTTATCCTTCATATTATTCAAATGCATTTCCTGGCTATTTCTGGTTGTGAATGTATACCCCAGATACTTGAAGCTTTTTACCACTTCTAATTTTTCTCCTTTATACTCCCATTTTTCTTTTTCATTCCTCCCTCCGTTCTTGAAAATCACTATCTTTGTCTTCTTTGCATTTATTTTCAGTTTATTTTTGTCCGCATATTTTTCCAACTCTTTTATCATTTCCCTTAATCCTTCCGGTGTATCCGATACCGCTGCTTCATCATCTGCATACTTTGCCATATATATTTTTTCTTTCCCGATTACCGTCCCTCCTATTTTTTTCTTTACTATTTCATCCTCCATATCGTCTATAAATATATTAAAAAGTACCGCACTTAGTGCGCACCCTTGCCTCACCCCTTGATCTGCTCCAAATCCTTTCGATTTTGCTCCGTTTATCAGTACCTCGTTTATCGTGTTTTCATATATTACCTCTATCATCCTGTACATCCTCCCCCTTATCCCTATTTTCCATAATTTCCTCAGTAGGATATCCCTATCCACAGTATCAAATGCCTTTTCTAGATCTATGAAGCATACGTATAATTTCTTCTTTTCTTTTATCTTCTTATTTATCAAGGCATTTAGCACAAATATATGGTCCCTTGCTCCTCTTTTCCTCCTGAATCCAGCTTGGCTTTCCTTTATTTTTTCCTCTTTGTCCGCCCAACTCATTATCCGCTCCGCCATCATTGCTGTCAGTATCTTGTACCCAATATCCAACAGCGATATTCCTCTATAATTGCCCACATCTTCCTCATCTCCTGCTTTATGTATTGGTACTATCCTTGCTGTTTCCCATCCTTCTTGTATCCTTCCTTCTGTCCACATCCTGTTTACCACCTCTCTTGTATCTTCCAGTATTTCTCTAGGCAAGTTCTTTACAAATTCTGCCGTTATACCATCCTCCCCTGGTGCCTTATTTCTTCCTAGTTTTCTGATTGCATTTCTGAACTCCAATCTTCCGAACTCTTCATCTAGTCTGCTGTCTTCGCTTCTTTCTTCTCTTTCTTCACTCTCAGTACTTTCTTTGTTAGCTCTTCTTTTTTTACCATTTAGTAGGCTACTGAAATGCTCAATCCATTTTTTTCCTGTTATTCTTTCTCCTTTGCACTTCTTTTTTTTCTTTTTCCTAAATTTATTTATTATTTCCCACCACTTGCTCATGTCTTTCGCTTTGTCCATTTCCTTCTTTCTCTCTTCCCACCACTCTTCCCTTACCTTTTTTATTTCTTCCCTCAGCTTTTTTTTTGCCATATTATAATTTCTTTTCTCTTCACTTATATTACCCTTTTTTATTAGTATTTTTAGGTTCTTCCATACTTCATTTCTTAAGTCCTTGCATTTTTCATTGAACCATTCTTTCTTTTGTGTTTCCTTTTTTTTTCCATTTTTAATTTTTATATTCATCCTCGTTTTCTTTGCCGCATTCTTTATTATTCTTTTTATATCATTCCATTCTATCTCTTTACTATTTTCTTTTATCTCCCTCCATTCCTCATATACTACTTCCATATATTCTTGTGCTTTCTCTTTTTTCCACCTCATACCCTCCTCTGCTATCTTCTCTAGATCACCACTTTCCGTTGTTTCCTCGTTCTTCCCATCTATTTGCCTCTCTTTCCTTTCTAGTTCTATTTCAATTGGCAAGTGGTCTGATTCTATCCTTTTTACTACTTTGAATTTCTTTATTCCATCTTCACTTCCCCTGTCTAGCACTAGTCCCAGATCTATTACTGAGCATCCATTCTCGTTTTTTCCTCCTATGAATGTCACCTCCCCATTCCTATCCCCTTCCTTTACGCCATTTAATATTATTAACCCCAATTCCTTGCACATTTTTAGGAGCTTCTTTCCCTCTATGTTTATTTTCTTATCTTTTGATTTTCTTCCTTCTACATTATCAACCCCATTTACGTTATTTTCCCCTATTCTTGCATTCCAATCCCCTATTAATATCACTTTTTCGTATTTATCCTCCCCTTCTTCCACTAATCTTCTTATCTTTTTTTCTATCTCCTTCATTCCTACATTATTATACACCGTTATTATTATCTCACTCTCTTTTCTATTTGTTATTTTGTTTCCATGCATCCATTCTTCTACCTCCCATTCCTTTTTGATTGTTTTTCTTATTCCTATTAGATGCCCTCCACTAGCCCTCCCTCTTTTGCACTCTGGTTTTCTCTCTGCCACTTTGCACCACCATTCCATTTTATCATTCAATCTTTCTATTACCCGTTCCTTGTTCTTTTCTTCTACCCATGTTTCCATTAAGTATACTATATCATATCTTTCCATGAATTCTCTCATTTTCTCATATTCCTTCATACCTGCTATGTTCCAACTCACCAGCCTGCACTTATTTTCATCCTTTTTTTCACTCATACTTTCTCCCTTCCTATTTCTTTCTGCAATTATATCTTTATTTCTGTTCCAGCCCTCTCTTATCCCACTTATATCTACTATACTCCTATTGCACTCATTTCTTTCCCATTCTTTTATATCTAATTTAACATTTTTTGGATTTCGAATATCAACAATTTTTCTTACATTTTCTATTGCATTTTCTTTTACCTCTCTTTTGCGCTCGTACTCTCTTACATTCATATCACTCGCTTTATTCCTATTGTCTTCACCATTCCCCTTCACTCCCTTCCACGTCTCATTGCACTTTTCTACTTTATTCCCTGCGCATATCGGTGTATTATTTTCCCCATCCCTTTCTTCACCTCTTACCGACTTTTTTTCCCCACTGTCACTATTTTTTCTTCCATCTGTCTTCCATCTGCTTGAATCCTCACCTCCATCTCTCCTTTTTACTCCTTTGCAGTACCATCAATCCACCAAATCTCCCTTTTTCTCGTTCCAGCTTTTCCAGTTTCCTTCAATCTTTAGCCTCTTTTCGTCTATCTCCACCTCACTTCCATTGTACTGCTCCAGCTTTGCTATCTTCCTTATCCACAGTTCAACATCCCTCTCTCTCTTAGTCTTCTCTTCCATTATCCATATTCCCGTTCCCTTCATTATTCTTCTATTTTCCATTATTTCTTTCTTCTCTCTCATGTTCGTGCATTCTACTCTTATCTGTCCCCTTCTTATTAAGGTCGTATTTCTTCTTAGTATTCTTATTTTCAACCTTTTTTCCATTTCCATCATTACCTCTTTCCATTTTCTATATTCTGTTTCTCCATATTGCACATACAGGTTCATTCTTATCCTTTTTCTTTCTTCCGTTTCCTCCTCTATCTCTTTTTCATTTAATTTTCTTGGTTTTTCTTTTTCTAGCTTTTTTCTTTCTTCTTTTTTCCATATTTCTGCTCTCTGTGCTTCTTTTCTTTTCTCATCTCTGCTTCTTGCTACTATCAGCAAGTTCTCTATTCCTTTTTCCATCTCGTTTTTTCCATTACTTTCTTTATCTTCTTCCTTGCCTCTGTCCCTTTTATCACTTCTTCTTTTTTCTTTCTCCTTCCTTAGATTCTCTTCTAGTTCATGCTTCATATCTGTTTCTATTTTCAGAGTTTCCGTTAATCTTTCTATTTCTGCTTCTTTATCCATTAACATTTTCTCTCTCTTTACAATTCCGTCCCTGCAAAACTCTAACTCTCTTCTCATTTTTTTTTCATCCTCTTTCCTCACTTCCACGCATTTGCACCTGCACTCTGTTACTTTACTTAACTTTTTATAGATGCCTTCTAGGACCTCCTCCTGCCTCTCAATCATTATTTTTCTCATCTGCTCCAATTTTCTTTCCCACGGCTCTTCTCCTGCGTCACCATCACTTTCTCCTGCACTTTGATTTCTTGCTACTGTGTCGCTTCCTTTAGATTCTTCTGCTTTTTTCTTCTCCATTTCCCTTGTCTTCACTGTTTCGTCATCATTTATTTTATCTTTTTCATCATTAACGTTAGTCTTTCCTCCCTCCTCATTTCTATTCCTTTCACTTTCTTGTTGCTCTACCCTTCTTTCTACACCTGTTCCCTTTAATGGCGTTCTTTTAATTTCATAGCTCGTTTTGAATCCCGTTATATATTTTTCCATAGCTCCTTTCATTTCCCCTCTTTTGAAATCTCGCGCCACTTTTCCATCCTTTGCCGGCCTTCCCCTCTTACTTTTTTCACGCCCCGCGCTTGCGCTTCGTTTGCTTCGTTCATTCGCCTTCTTACCCTCCTCCCCGTCAATTTCAGACCATGAGTCTCCATCTTCAGCCCATTCCTCTGAACTGTTTTCATCACTTCCTTTTATAATCTCCCTAACCTCAAAGCGGCTTCCGTCCGCATTTTCACTCATATTTTCTTGGTCTTTATTTCCACTCTTAGTTTTTCACTTTCCCTTTATTCCTCCTTATCTCCTCTTTTTACTTGACCTATTTTCCGCTTTTTTTATTTCCTATATCTTATTTATTTTTGCTTCTTTCACTCACTACTTTTTCCGGCGTCTATACTCTACCGCTCCCTCTGCTTTTTTTTTTAAAATATATGTATTTTATTTGTAATAGTATCAGTAAGAAAAATAAGAATCTTTAAAATATTGTAAGCCTTTCTATTTTAAATTCTATTTTTTAGTATGGGAATTTTTCTATCATAAAGGCACGCAACTACCCTCACTACCCTCTGGGCCTCTCCCACTCCAAAGGTAGAAACATCTCAACCAAGGGAGTCAAAAACCAAGGATTAAGAAGACACATCAAAAAGCAAGACTTTAGTACGCCACGCGAATATTTTCTTTTTCGAAATTATTGTCGGTACTTTATATTTTGTAACTTATTGAATAATAAATAATAGATTTGCGCGCAAGGCAAATATAAATTAGACTAAAATAATCCGAGTGTTTTAAATTTATTATATATATATTATTTAATTTAACTTATTTGAATTTAAACCTACTCTCCCGCCTTAATCTATTTACTGCGAGTTGATTGCCCTACCGCGTTCCAACGGGCGAATTAAAAGAACTCAATAAATTTACTATAGCCAATTTTGGGCTATACAACAGTATGAATGATTGCAAGAACTATCCAAATTGTTAACTGAACCATCCAGATAGTTACATTTACCATCTGGATAATAATTATTACCATCTGGCTGGTAACTTAAAGATGGTAAACTTAATCATAATATATGTTAACCGCTAAAATCATGTTGATTGTAAATTTTACAATCATGATGGTAATTATTACCATCGCAGCTAGTAATATGATTAGTCACTATGTGATTACCGTAACTTGTGAATTATAAATAAACAAAAATTTCGCTTTATTAAATAATGACTTTTGTTAAATTGCACTATACTTTCTTAAATATTGACGTTTTTGAAGATATAAGCATATATTTTATATATTTATATATAATATATATAAATATATAAAATATATGAAAAATTGATGTGGGTACTCAAATGAAAGGTCTCAATGAGTGTAATGTCGGGGTGAGCTTATATCTTTAAAAATCTCAATACTTGACAAGATAGCAATGTCAGTTCTTAATTATTGACATTTTTTAATATACAAGCTCATCCTGATGTCACACCCACCAAGAGCTTTCATTTGAGTACCTACATGCATTTTCATATATTTTTCATAAATACATATATACATAAATATATAAAATATATGAAAAATTGATGTGAGTACTCAAATGAAAGGTCTCGATGAGTGTAATGTCGGGATGAGCTTATATCTTTAAAAATGTCAATAGTTAACAAGATAGAAGGTCATTTCTTAATTATGTGCCTAGAAATGGAGCATTTTCAAATGCAGCCTAAATACTTATCATGATAAATTGACTATCGATGAGAATGATATGAAACCTTGAAAAGGCGGAAATTCAAGTCAAGACCTTTGCAATGACACTAAATTTCACTAAAAAACCGATTTTATCATATGACTATCCTGAAGACAAAATTTTTGTTATTCATTTAACCCTTTTCCGGCTCAGAGTCTCGGTGAGTCTAGATGTGAGTTAAGTGGGGATAGAGCCCATCAAAGTCCGTTGTAAGGCTGTATGAGTGAAAGTTCAGTAGTGGTAGTGTAGAGAAGCATCCCCTTCTACCGTTTTTCCGGCCCCCTCTCTAACAAATAGACTATAACTCTCTCATTTTAAGAGTAAGATGTACGATTCAAATTGAGAGTAGGGGTTCAAGGTCGACCGGGAAAGGGTTAATAATATAGATATACTTTTTTCAATATTCACTCTTATGTCAAACATTAGAATGTTATTATATTCTCACTCTAAAATCGAAAAAGTTTAGTTTTTTATACTTCCTGTTTATTTTTTTTCATGATTGCAAACATGATGATTTTAACTATCTCAGATGATAAAAGTTACCAGCTAGATAATAAACCGTATCATCATAATTGTAGGAATTAATATATACTGATTGTACTAATTACAATCGCCGGATAGTTGCATTTATCATCTTAACTTTGTAAAAGTTAATAACCATCCTGGATAGTAGAAGCTACAAAATAGGGATGGTTACCGTTAACATAAAATTCTCTCCGTGTAATGCAGCTGCAAAACAGCCATTTTGTCATTTTATTCATTGAACTGAGTCAATTGCACGCCTCACAGTGCAAAAGCGTTTGAGATAGTGCTCTACACCCCGTTTTACTATGATCAAACAATTTTCTGAAGTAAAAAAGTCTATTTTATTCATATTGCACTTATAGAATAATATAAATACCAGTTTTGCCAATAATTTATTTTTCTATAACCCATTGGAGTTCGATGAAATACTTGAATTTACCCGAATGAATCAAAGATAGTGCCAAATTCAAATTTGAAAAAAAAAATCAATATCCATAAAATTGAACTCATTTGTTTGATTCAAAGTAGATTTGTGGGGGAACATCGCTGTGACCAAGATTATTGCCCTAAATTTTTATTAAAGAATATTTAATTATTACAAAGTTATTAACAATCTCGTAGAGTACTAGAAAAAATTTGTTTCTCCATGGTCGAATCGATAACTCAAAAACGGATCATCTGAAAATAAAAACCCAAATTGCTTTTTTATCAGTAAGGATGTAGTTATCGTTGCACGTACGGAATTTAAAAAATTTTAATTTAAAAAAAAATGGCGAGTGATTAAAAATTGCACGACTCATGATGCGAAGCATCAGAGAGTGCTTTACGATCGAAAAATTTTTTTCGCCTCATTTTAGCAACTATTTTTAGTATTATAGCCTTGTTAGTTCACGGAATCAAGATATTTTGCATACTATTGTCGAGATAATTTAATGGAGATTAATTCCATACTTTCTAAAAATTGATTTACTGTAATAGAAACGGAAAAAAAAACATCAAAATAGGTCAAAAAATTTTCCTGTCCGTCATGTATGAAACCCCGGAAACACTGTAACTTGTGAAAAAATCAATTATTTGAGTTAAATTTTTTTTTTTTTTA
Source organism: Cotesia glomerata (assembly GCF_020080835.1). NCBI lineage: Eukaryota > Metazoa > Arthropoda > Insecta > Hymenoptera > Braconidae > Cotesia > Cotesia glomerata. Next base: position 22,464,528 of record NC_058164.1, read on the forward strand.
ATTCTAATCGACGATTGTAGGTCACTGAATGCGAATGGTTAATTAATTCAGTGTCGTTTATTTACAATTAATAAAAAACGAAAACTACAAGACTGTATATCTATATATATCCATGTAAAATTAACATGGATGGTGATATATCTATATCTATAGATATTATGTACATTTTATTCCACCTAGGGTGCTTGTGCAGTACCTTCCTACTACAGCTGTTTTTTCGGCAATTAATTTTGAACGACTTAAGTTTTTTTTTTTTTTTTTTTTTATATTTCATAATTGAATGAGCATTATGAGTCGTGCACTTTTGGATTTTCCAAACTTTTTTTTCATTATTTTTACTGTTTTTTTTTGTTTTAACCCGGCTAAAAGAATCTTTAAAATCAAAATTTTTAAAATTCCGTCCGTGCAACGATAACGTAATTGTAGTACAATTACACCTGCAAAACTTAACATATTAAGACAACTTTTTTTTTTTATTAACTTCAGAATTACAGCGCGCAGTTTCCTATTGCAAATAGCTATGTAATTTGGTCTCGTTGAATTATAATTGATAAAAAACTTGAGTCGACTAGTCTTTGGTATATCTACGTATATGTAAATAAAGACTTGCCTTAAGGTATTACCCTCGCCAGAGTCGTTTTCTTAGGATTTTTTTTAAACTTTGGCAGGTTAATATCTATATAATTCTGCATCGATTGGCGCAATTTGAGAATTTTTGACCATCTAGTTTCCGAGATATTTAATTTCAAAGTTTGAGTTTTGAACGCTCTTATACATTACGGTATACGGGATATCGAAAAGTTTACCTACAAACATTTTTATATCTTAGAAACTTTTCTTAGGATCTTTTTAAAAAACTAGAGTAATGTTAACTAACAACTAAACAATTAAAAAAAAAAAATTCATTGATAATTACCACACAGTTTCAGAGATATTTATTAATAAGTAATGAAAAATTTACCAGACTTTAGCCGAGGAGGGGATACGTTAATAAAGCTGTGGCAACAGCGCAAGTTTTGTGAGCCGCGAAAGAAGTATGAGACGCGCATGCGCTGACAAATTTGAAAAGTTTAATTTACGTTAGGTTTAATATTATAGTTATTAATTTTATTTATTTAAAAAAAATAACAATGATTATTTTATGAAAATAAGTATTTTTCTATATTTATAAAAATTCAAAAAGTTATCAATTTTAATATAATAATATTTATTAATCTTTCATCTATATAAATAAAAATAAAATGCCGCATGTATGTCCACGCATCACTTGAGAACGGCTGGACCGATTGAGCTAAATTTTTTTTTGTTATCGTCAGAACTGTTAGGAGAAGGTTTGTATGTAAAAAAATTCTTAAAAAATTTTCCCCCAAAGGGGATTGCGGGAGCGTTAACAATGAATTATTCCGGTTTTTGAACTATAGCTCCTATAGTTCCCAAATTTGGTAGGAATCTTTTGTAAGAGATATAGAAATAATCTATGAACGAATTTTACGATAGCTCGCTCCACAGGGAGTTGCGGGGGTGGATATTGACAATGAAAATTTTTAATTTTCAAATTGTAGATCCTACAGACGTCAAATTTAGGTAGAGTCTTTCATATGTGATGCGGAAATGATCTAAGAGCGGATTTTACAACCCACCCCTAATAAGGATTACGGGGGTGGGTGTTAGAATGTTAAGTTTTCATTTTCAAACTGTAACTTCTACAGACTCCAAATTTTGTAGGAATCTTCGTGTATGATGTTAAGTTCAGCTAAGAGTGGATTTCATCAAATTCTAACCTCAAAAGGGATTGCGGGGGCGTTAGCCATGAAAATTTCTCATTTCCAATCGATAGTTTTTATGGACTCGAAGTTTTGTTGGAATCTTTTATTTACAATGTAGACATCATCTCGAATAGGATCTTACGAAATTCTTCCCCCGCATAGGAGTGCGGAAGTGATAATTGTCAAAAAATTCATATTCTTCAAATACAGTTCCTACAGATATAAAATTTAAAGAATCTCAAGAGATACAGGAAATTACAGGGATGGCCTTCAAGGTCAACCGATTTAAATATTTTTCTTAGTCAATGATTAGATTTCAACCAAAAACGAATTTCGTGATAATTCAATTGATATGTAGGTTGTGTCAGAGTGGTGAGTAGAATGTAAGAAATATTTTTGTTCATAAACTAAGACTTTTTGAGACGTGAAATTAAGGACATATCTATTAAACTTCAATAACATTTAATAAAAATTTCCTTAGAATAATCGTCTCTTTGGCAGCGGGGAAAAAGTCATTGTAAGGTTTTCAAAACTTAACATGACATGTAGTTATTCAGTCAACGGACTAAGAATTTTTTATACATGTTATTTTTGCTAATCACATAACTAATTAATTGATTTTATGATTGCGGAAATGTAAAGGTTGAAAATGAATGCATTTTTCAAACACTTGATTATTAATTTCAAGCCGATTAATAAAATCTATTATCAGTTTGTCAGCGCGTAAGAACTTTTTTATTGTTGTTTCAAAATACCAAGGAGAAGACGACCTGACTAAGGTCATGCCAGTTAATGAGATGTGGGACGAGCTATCTCACGTTCAAACCGCACTGACGATCATAAATAAATTGCCAGGCCAGTCGTTGAAAATTTACGGAATCAAATCGGAGTTTCCCTATTTCGTGCATGGGAAATTATACGTCCTGTGTTCGTGAATCGGAAAACCATCATCTTTATATATTTACGCACCGCAAAAAAAGATAAAAAATGTAGTCCATCAAAAAGCTTTAAATTGATTAAGTGTATAACTATGTTGCATTGAATGTAAATAAGAATTTTGTATTAAATTTTGACTATACTTTTCACAAATATATGTAGGTGATACGAAGTTCACCGGGTCGTCTAGTAAGTTATAAAAATAATAGTCAGATGAAAAAATAAAAAAAATACTAAAATTTAAAATCAGTTAATACATCAACATAAAAAAATTAGTTACTGATTTTTCTGAAAGAACAAAACATTATTGTCAATTATTTTTTTTTTCTATTTGTTATTTGCATAGTTATTTTCATGTTTGCTAGAGATTTCTGTCGTTTTTCAAGAACTTTTTTTATGAATCGTCCTTTATAAGTCAATTTTTCAGACATTGTAATTATATTTCTGAATAAATGTATGTAAATAAATAAATAAACGCATGTGTCAAAACAGAGGTTAGTCTACAGTTAGTCCAAAACACTACAGTATTACCACTATAAAATGTCTCAACGCTCACGCAGTGTTGCCAGACTTTTCAAACGATCAGTTTCTTGTTCGTGATTGGCTGAAATAAGTACATAAACAGCAAAAAGTTTTAGGCTTGTCAATATGACTATCCCATATATGTAATACTCATATATGAGTATTACATATATGGACTATCCAGTATGTGTACCATACACTCTAGCATAAACTTTTGACGACGGAAGTCGCGAGGGTAATATCTTAAGCAATGCATGGGCGCTCAGTTAAATGTTCAGTGGTGCGCTTGCGTCCTATTTTTATCATCTGAGACGAAAAGGGCGCGAAATATTTGAAGTCTGTAGTACGACTTATTTTTTTCTTAAATCAATTTAATTTTTTTTTTAGTGACTGTAGGTTGTTAGTTATTATTAATTTATATTAAGGAGGAACGTAAAGACAAGAATTGGTTGTGAAATGATAAGGGTTACCCCTATCAGCTGATAAATAGTAGTGAAAGCTTTACAATTGTATTATCACTTATCTGTAAGTATGTTCATCTAATCTTATCACTTTTTTTACCTAGCAGGAAATCGTTGGAGATATTTTTTTGATAATTTTCTCCAGAGCGAATGTATGAGTTTGAAATAAAAAAAAAAAATCAGAACATTAGTTAAAACTTCATCAACGAACGAATCAAATCAAAATTCAACTAATAATATAATATTTCGGTAAAATTAATTTTGTTATTGATTGTGGCACACATTAGTTTATCAAATTCGGTAAGTCAAAATTTAAAATAAAATTAACTAATTTATATGCCTCTGATTTCTATAATATTATATCTTTAGATATTCAGGACTTTTCCATCAAAGGTTCCGTGTTCAAAATTAGAAAGAGAGTTATTTAGAAACGGCACTCGACAGATAATAGATGTTAACTATATTTTTGGCCAAACGTCAGAGGATTGAAATCTTCTTTGGAAAACAAGATCGTCAAAAATTTGTATGGCACAGAAGGATCATCTTTAACCGGATTTTTCTACAAAAGGTGTGGTGGAATCAAGCGGCTGGTAGATCGTTGCACCATTTTACCGCACTTAACTGTCCACTGTTTAATCATAACCAAAAACATTACGTATTAGAAAGCTCGGGAATTCATCTTTGTTATTTTATTTTCGACAATCACGATTGCTGTTAATTATTATGTAATTTGTAAACAATACACTAATCTATACTAATATTATAAAGAGAAAATATTTGATTGTTTGTTTGTTTGATTGATTGTTTGCATTGAATAGGCTTTGAAACTACTGAACCGATTTGAAAAATTCTTTCACTGTTGGAAAGCTACACTATCCCCGGGTGACATAGGCTATGTTATATTTGAAAATTTTTGTTAAATACCCGTTCGAAGCTGGGTTGAACTGCTAGTTTTATATAATTATCAATCAAATAATTTTATTTCTTACCTTTAGTTTATATTTTCCGCTTATTATTTATATTATTATTATGAGTTTTACTTGTATACCGTTTTCTGGTTTTTACAAGGCTAATTGTCTCAGCTTCTCCGCATATAGTCTTTTTCAACTCTTTATTATCAACATATGCTCCGCTCTATATTATCAACACAATCTTTCAACTCTTTTCCCTGATAGCCACAGTTTCAGACCAACCAAGTTGGTGTCAGATAGTTGCCACCAACTTAGCGACAACTTGCGGTCAACTTCCGAATTTGTAACTGTCGGCGCCAAGTTGGCTACAAGTTTCTGAGAAAAAAGAGACCAATCTACTGCCGCAATATGTCGCCAAATTTCTTGAGAAACTTATCGTCAACTTGGTGTGAAAAAGTTTCAGAGCAACTTTTGCCGACAACTTGGTGACAACTTGGTGAACAAGTTGACACCAACCGAGTTACTTTCCAAGAATTGCCGCCAAGTTGGTGACAAGTTGCGGCAGTAGATTGACAGAAAGTTGCGGCCAACTTGGCTATCAGGGTTATTATCAACATGTTCTCCGCTCTTTTTATAATCAACATATTCTCCACTTTTTATTATCAACATGTTCTCCGCTTTTTATAATCAACATATCATTTCGCACATAATTCTATTCTCAATGCGGCTGTGGACCGACTTGTGCTTTCTGTACTGTATTTACCCTATTCCTCACCCCTTTCTATCGGTTGTTGGAATAGTGGCGATGGGGAAACCACAGAGAAAACCCATGCCAGTACAGTCGGCTACCGGAGCGATCTCCGACGGTTGGTGTTGGAACTATTCGAACAACTGTCGGGGCTCGAACCCTCGCCTCACGACATGATGCACGAACGAACTAACGGGATAATGACTTAGTTCGCTCGGCTATCATGCCGCTTATGCTTATTATTTATATTAATATTTTAAAAATATTATATTATTATAAGCTCACTAGTTATAACTAGGTATACCTTCTAAGTAACTGATAGTGAGTAGTTATTTTTGCATCCGCTAAATAAATCAGCCAACAATGACGTAGCTATCAGCAACCATATTGCCGTTACTCACCGAACTAAGTAAATCTGGACTCGTAATTTACAAGTCATCATTATCGTATAGAAAATGTTAATAAAATTACATTAATTGAAAGTTTTAATTATAAGGGCTTATGGTAAGCCTATTAAATTATAATTATAATAATTGATCGTTAGTTTCATAATTATTAAAAAGACAAACAATACAATTTCGTGGTTCGAATACTTAACCTACACAGAAAGAATGGTTCACTTGAACCAAGAAAATATTTTTCTTGCTAATTATTTTCTTGGGCGAAAAAAAATTTTTTTTTTGACACAAGAAATTTCACTTATCCCAACAAAATTAATTCTCTTGCTTCAAGAAATACGTATCTTGATCCAAGTCAATTTATTCAAATCAAGAAAGTTTTCTTGTTTTGAGAAAATTTTTCTTTTGCTCCAAAAAATTAAGTTCTTGACAGAAGTAAATTTTCTTGTCTGGAGAAAATTTTTTTCTTGCTCCAAAAAATTAAATGTCTTGATAATAAATTTTCATTAATATTTTTATTGACGAACATGTCAAATGGGAAGATCAAATAATATTGAACCATTTTCTTTCATTCAATATGTATAATTGCGTGCTAAAATAATTTAAAATGGGTATCAAATATTCAAAAGAAAAATTTTCTCAAGGTGAGAAAATTTTTTTCTCAGCTGAAGTAGGTGGCGCTGCTTCCCTAAAGTATCTAAAAATCTTGATCCAATATAAAAATTTATTGTATCAAGTATTTATGATAATTAGAATTAAGAAAAATTACTTCCACCAAGAATAGAATTTCAAGAAAAATTTTTACTTCGGCCAAGACAACTTCGGTCTTCCTTTGCGCACCCGAAAATTTACTTGAGCCAAGAATTTTATTCTCCAGTCAAGAAATCTTTTTTTCTGTGTAATATGTTTTCAAAACAGATAGTCCTTTTTTGATATTCATACAAATTTGCCTCAGATTCAAAATCATTGACCTTATACCTGGCCTATAACCTGTTCGCAAAGTTACTAACGTAATCTGGCAGCGAAATCTTGCAAAAATACTTTTGCAAACTATGTCAAAACAATAGGCACAGATGTGGAAAATAGTGACGTAAAGTCGTTTAATTACGAATTACAATTACGATATTTTGGCTAGACCTTGAAAAATTAAGGTTAAAACTAGTCAACATTTATACAAACAAATAATGTAAATATTATCGGTAATGTGTAGCTGATTAATAAATAGTGTGTAAATATTTGAAGCTCAAAGCAACTAAAGGATTTTATTTAGTTACTTTAGTAACCGGGATAAAAGTTTGTTAGAATTTTTTTCGGTATTAAATTTTTTGGAACGCCTTCGATTGCGAGTACATATTATATGTGGAATATTATATAAAACATACATCAGCTGAGCACATACTCACGTATCCCGTCAGCGGTCTTTCATATGTAATATCAGTCACTTAAGCTATCGTAATCCCGTGACGCAGAGTTATTTCGATGAATTTAATCGTTTCATATGTTTTGGATTATCCTCGATTTTCATTATTTAAAAAAAAAAAATTTTTCGGAATTTTGTAGATGTTTAGAATTTTTTATTTAGGAAAAATCCTGTGAATATTATTGAAATGACAAGTTGATCTTTAAAACGATAAATTATTTTTAGTTTTGGATATTGACGTCTCGTCGGAATGAAAATTCTATTCAACCGAATAAATATCTAATTAGTTAATCAACAATACAATTATCACTATTTAATAAATAAAATTAATAAACAAACGATTTTTAATGAATTATTATTATATCTAGTATTAAGTAATACTTTGCAAAAATAATTTTGCAAAGGTCAAGAATTGTAAAAGCTATAAGAATAACGTATCTGCGAAATGCTAAATCATCTTTGAATCTATAAAGAGTCACCATTTATATACAATTGGAATTCACCTCATGCCGGCGGCAAAAACAACCATATTTAAAAGTCAGTGACTTATTTATGACTGCCATGCTATAAAGACCTAACCTTCGTCAAGAACGAAGGATACGCAGTATATTGGGGTCGTTGATTCCTCTGAGTGGGATATAAACACTGGATGGACTCTGGTGATTCATTTTATCAAAATTCACCACACTATACAGTCTGCGAAATTTTATGGGGGAATAATGTCTAATATTACGTGCATTGTACCAATTGTGTGGATCTATTATCCAGACTTCTTGGTCGAGCGATTAGTCCACGCTCACCTGGTTGAGCATTGGAACCAACATCATAGCCTGATCGGTGTCACGATCACCCTGGAAAATGTCACGACGATCTCGGAGCATTACGTGCTCGACATAATCTGGTTTCGAATTGTGGGAGACGCTAATGATGATCCGTTTAGCGACAATTATTACGTCCTTTCCATATAGTGAATCTTGGCTAAATATGTGTAATGTTAGTATTAAGCAAATTTGTGTTAGTGTTAAACAATCTTATTGGCTAAGAGTTTTATATTGTATATTAAATATGTTGTGAAATTTTCCGTTTTTTTTGTCTTATATATTTTAGTGCGCACCTTTCAGGAGAAACAGAAAAAGTTACGGCTGAACTTGAGGTAGGTTGACTGTACCGTGACGTCTCAAACTCTGACGTTACGCTCTGACGTCACGTTCTGATGTCATCGCTCTCTAGCTAGACGTAAAATTTTGCTAAGTCTGTAATTTTCCTGATTAAGACCTTTACTGGTAGAGTCGAATAGAGCTCTATATCAAACTCCATACATTTTAGACTACCGCTCGACCAGGGTCATACGCCATGATGAAAAATAAAAAAAGCTAATCGATTTTTTTGTAATTTGGTTTGCAAATGTTCTTTAATCACAAAATCGACGTCACAATTGATTATTACAAATTATGATGTTTTGTATTCAAATTGGTCGACCATTGAACCCATATAAGTATTTATATTTTAGACCGATGACGAACAATAAACTTAACAACTACGCAGGCTTATTTAAATGAAAATGTTTGTGGATATTTACCAAACCGTAAATACAATCACGTGGCAAAATTTACAAACAAAATAACACTAAGCTTGATGATCTAATGATTCATGATAACTGTCTAAGAAACGTATTAGCTTGACGACGATAAAGAAAGGAGCTCTGGTCTCTTCCAGGAATTCGTGGATGCGTGGGATGTCGATTATCCACTGAAACAAAAAGAAAATTTGGAAATTCAAAAGTGCACGCCTTTCATTCAAATTTTAAAAAGGAAATAAGTCGTACTACTGACTTATTCGTATTAAATGGATAATTCGACAAATTATGCTTTTATTATTGATTCAAATATTTCGCGCCGTTTTCATCTCAGATGAGAATAGGACGCAAGCACACTACTGAATATATAATCGAGCGCCCCGGCGTTACTTAAGGCTAGTCTTTATTTAAACGCGACTCGTGCATCGTTAATTATGTAAATAATGTAACACTGGTTAAAGTTTAATCAAGCTGAACAATATGCCGTAAGCCCTAAAACTGATAAACTGAGAAAATTTTAGATTTAATACACCACATCTGCAGCGTCAATCGACAAAATAAACATTGCATGTGTTTATGTAGGTGACACGCGTTAATATCCCCGGACAAAATATCCCCTTCCCCTTGTTTATTTCTAATGTATTTCTAAAAATTTCTAAAAAAAGTTTATTTCTAATGTATTTTTAATATTAAGTAGCAAGTAACAAGTAGCAAGTAGCAAATTTACTCCTAATTTACACCTAAGTTAAACCTAAGTTACACCTAAGTTACACCTAATTACTACTTTTTTACTACTGACCGTATACCTGTCCCTGCATGAAAACACACCACACGGGAGGGGTATACTGGGGTGGACCTACAACTCCGCTGTCCATCTTACAGCAACAAAGAAAGTTTATTTCTAATGTATTTTTAATATTAACAGGGGGTATTCTAGTCTAGAGGTCTGAATTTCGAGCGTTTTTTGGCAATTAATATAAAAGAAGCAGTTAATATTTTTACTATACAATTTTTTATCATTTGTTTATTGATATTTCAAGAATACAAAAAAATACATTTAAAAAAAAAATAAATTTTCAAAAAGATATAAGTCCTTGAAGCAGAGAAAAAAAAGGCCGTGTCCTCGTGAAAAGGATTTCACAATGCAAATGTCCATATTAAAGAGTTAAGTGACTCGTTGTTATTTTGAGTTTCGCTGCCCAAGCAACGTTTTAATAAAGAATCATCTGATAAGCATTCGTAAATAGGTTTCATAACATTTAAAACCTTATCAGTTAGAGGTGGATTTTCATGGTGAAAGTCATCCTCAGTTCCTTCGGCCGCTGCTTTCTGCCACTTGCACCAGCTGTCTGGTCCAGGAGGGCAATTCATGTGCTGAGGCTTCTTATCAGTTGAAATTTTATGCAAGTACGTGGCCCATATTTCTCGTTTCATATCTTCAACGGATTCAGGATGACGACGGATAGCTAATCCGTAGTACGCAGACAACTGAGTGATTACTTTATCAGTCAATTTACCAGCACACTTACCACCAATTCCACTATTTTCTTTTTTTGCCTTCCGAAGACGCGATCCCATACGTTTTTGGACGTGTCCAACACATTCTTTTTTAATAACAACAGGGTTACTTTTGTAAGGATCTATATTAAGAATACCTTTAAAAGTCGTTGAGTCGCCATCTCCGATATACTTCACATATTTTACTCCATGCTTTTCTTCGGATAACTTTGAAAATCATTTGAATTTTGAAAAATCCTTTCAGGGAGATATTTTTGAATATCTAAACTATCGAATTATGAAAAAAAAATTTTTTCATTTTTTTCAAAATTCTAGACTAGAATACCCCCTTAAGTAGCAAGTAACAAGTAGCAAGTAGCAAGTTTATGTAACTAACGATTACTTTTATCTCTGAGGTTATGTCAGTTTGATTATTTACATTTTTGATTAATATTTCTGTACTGAATGATCAAATATCTTTCTATATTAGACTGATGACAAATTATAAACTAAGCTACACAACCTGTTCCAAATAATAACGTATATTAATATTTAACGAAAAGTCAGTAAAATTTCGTGGCTTTGTTTACGAACAAAATAACACTAAGCATTAGAATTTAACGATTCACAATAAATGTTCAAAAACCGGATTAGTTTCACGATTATGGTGAGAGGAGCTCTGGTCATTTCCAGGAAGTCGTGGATGTTGGGAATATTGATGATCCACTGAAACAAAAGATACGGAACAGCATCTGATTGAAAATAATTTGGCAGGTACTCCAGGTACTCCAGCTACTAATGATGCTACTTACGGCAAGGATACTGCAGCCTGTTCTAATGGGACGATCCACCACCCTCCATGGAAGCACGTTGAGCATCCAGTGGACGTCGTCGATGTGGATGCGCCAGAGTACCACTAATAACGGGTCCAAAAAAGGAATATCCAGCAATGTGTCTCCAGTACGCATGGGGCGTGGAAGAAACGGCAGATTCACCAACTCTTGAGGCCTTAACCGGTCTGCGTTGAGATAAAGGTCAAGAGCCTGGAGGTACAAATCCTCTTGTGTTAATTGGTTCGCATCTTGAGCGGAGTTGATGAAAGGTTGTCTGTAGCTCAAATCGTCGAGAATGACGGTGGTTATCATCCAATTGTAGAAGTTGGTGTGTTGGACTACAGGAGCATTGGTTTCATTGGTTTGTGCTTGATCAGCTGGAGTGGAAATTCTGACCGGTGGTGTTGTAGACCTTGACGCTTGTACAGTTGTGGTGGAAGTCGAATCGACTTCGTTGTTCTCCAACTCAAGTAAGCTCGAGTTATCTTGATCCCTTGGCTCGGACTCTCCTGGACTATTTCCATCGAAGCGACGCAACAATTCTATGAGACTTCTATTCAGTCTTCTTATTGGGGGCTGCGAACTTCCGGGGGTGTCATCAACCGAACTTGTAAGTTCTATAACCGGTATGAAGAAATTACCCGGTCTATTCATTTTTCCGGCGAAATTTAAATTTTCAAAGCACTTAGTTATGTTGGGACTGTTGTGTATTGTGTCAAGGTATGTGTCGTCTTAACATAGACGTATTTATTGCAATTCAAAACTCGAAAGACAACTTGGGCGTCGTTAAATACCCGAATGGCATTACATGAATAAATATGAAATCAAACTGAACGACGTGCAGCGAGCACTCAAATCGACTAACTGAAAAAATGTCATAATTTTACAACATAAAATGCAGTGTCAGGCAAAAAGATAAGCAGCATGTGTATTAATTTAGCTGCCAATTATTTTTATCGCGGTTGCGACGTAGTTCGTCTTTTTGAAATGACGAAAAAATAAGATAATTAATTAAAACCAAAAGTGTGAAACTAACTTTATTTTATTGCTTTTTAACGTATGTGAATACCGAAGTGGTCCAAGAATAAATTTCACACATCCGCTCGGAATTTATAAAGATATAGATCTATATAAAAAATGATAAGGTATTCAATTGTGGACGTTGAACATCGAATTGCTGCTTTTTCACAGAAACTATTTTTGAATGTACCCATACGTTGAACAGCGGTAAGCTCACAGGTTTAGCTTGCAGGTGATGTGTCGTTTGGCATTCATTTTTCTACCTGTAGAGTTAACTTGCAAAAAGATTCTCTTGTCATTGACGTACTATGTATAACTCAAAACTGTGTACTTAGTGTATTATTAGTGTACTAGTGCAGAATAACCGTATTCAAAAAAAAAAAAAAAAAGAACGCCGTTAAACGTTCCTATGAACATTCAGATGTTTAATTATAAGTATTATGTGTATCATTATCAACAATATTATATTTATAAAACAAACTGCAACGAATAAGCAGTATCTGAGGTCAACCATAATCCAAACAACTGATAACGTAAACAAATATGAATGCAAAGTAATTACACAAGAAAAAACCACCTGGATTTATCCCATAAAGAGGATAAGAATAATTTAAATAAACTACAACACTTACTCGAGAGTTTGAGAACGTAGAACGCATGTCGGTTCTCGAACTCGAGCCCAGGAAGTCCTTCGTTGTAAGGCTCTAAAATCACTTCCGCTGACAACCCCAATCAAATCGTTGTTTACATCCTCCGAAGGAACGATATCGTAGACATCAACTCCAATCACCTGTCTGCAATCAAGATAACTATTTACATTCTATCGAGTTAAACTGTTTGTTAAAAAATTTGTGAAACGCTACTTACTCAGTAGACACCAATTCACACACGAAGGGAAATCCATTTGGGTGATTCTTCATCAACCGAACTGAAATGTCATGCACCCTGATGATGGGGCTCTCCTGTTGGCTGGTACTCATGATCTTTCTAAGAAGCTTTACAACAAAATCTTCTAGGCCATAAATTGGCCAGGTTAAGGGCACTAATATATCCGGTGCTATAAGAACATACTCAATATTTGCAAATTGTTCTTCCATTTTATCGTAAAGGTAAACGACTAGTCTCGACAAACTTAACTTTTAAAGTACCATTCTGGACTAGTAAGTCTTTATATCAGTTCCAGATCATGCATATATGCAAAGGTTACACGTCTAAATGATTGAATTAATTTTACGATCAGATGCTCTCATAAATAATAGATTTGTTCGACGGGTAGCATCCAGAGTGTTGATATGAATGAATGGTGCATAAAAAGCTTTTCATTGCGTTTTTCGTAAATGAATCTGGTTAGCAGTTCAATAGTCGTCGGACCTACTAGAGGTAGACGTCACAATAAAATTTAACTAGTCATTTGGAAATCGCTAAAAAAACGCTCTTAGTCGGCCATTTAAGTCACACCCCTTGTTTGCATTTTAATAAACAAAGGTAGAAAAGCAAGACGTAATTTAGGTCATCGCCCCAATAATAAATAGCTTGGTATCAAAATAAAGACCTTCACCACTGTCAATGACGTTAGGCCAACGAACGTATGATATCACTCGATGCCAGCGTGTTTCATTAAATCTTTAAATATGCGCAACGTTAGATTATAGTATAAAAACAACCATGATCGTTGCATCGAACTTTGTTGACTAAGATCAGTCCAAGGTTGATGATTCATTCGGTGTGTGAATAGAATATTAGTAGGCCAAACTAGTATGCCCTTAGTGATAGTAGGTGTGTACGTTGTGACGTATCAATAGACTCGATAGAGTCTGGCGTCAAGTTCCGTTCTCAAGCCAGACTACCGAGTGTGTATATACCGTAAGCAGAACGGTTTTTTGAGGTTAAAAATTTTTTTTCAAATTTATTTTGATTTTTTTGATATGATATTTTATAATAGTAGTTCATGCTTTTTATTACGCGTATTACTTGATTATTATCAATTATCTTTATAATTTCTATTTAAAATTATTAAAAATAATCAGCACAAACTATAGCGACCCAGATTTTTAGATTTTAACTTTTTTCTTATGTAAAAAGCGGACGGCCAGAGACTAAATAATATAAGTATGAATGCTAATCTTATAATAGATAGGAAACTACAGTGAAAAAAAGATATTTGACAGCTTGCAATTACACACGCCAGGCGGCGCAAGAATAACTTTTGCATGAACTATAGCTTAAAGGGGATAGTTTGCCACCGGAAATGTATTAAATTAAAATTGTCAATTTTTATTATAATTACAAAAAATACTGAAATCCGTACAAAAACAGTTTCACTGTAAAAAAATCGCGCCAAGTCCACGTTCATAAGACTATTAAGAAAAAAAATATTTTATTTTTTTACAAAAAGATATAAAATAAAAAATTAAAAAATCCAAGTAACCGATATGGTTGTATATGATTTTCGGAAATTAAAAAAAATTTTGCTGTAAATTTAAAAATTAAAAGAAACAATTTTGAAACGTACTTGGTGTGCGTCATTGTGTACTTCAATTTTTTTTAAAAGTACTAGAAGATAGATTTTAGGAATTTCATAAAAAGTGAAATATTTCGTTACCAGTGAAACTGTTTTTGTACGGATATCATTGTAATTTTGACATTGGATGTTTGAATAGTAACGAGATAAGAGGTTGCATAATGGACTTTTTGCATTCTCCGCTATGTTTTCAAGTAGGGTAGAGTAGGGTTAGTTGATTTTTTTTTCAAATATATGACTTGTAATTGGAGACATTTATATATTTTACATCTTTTAAAACTTATTCATATAAAAATCTTTTACAAGACTTGCGCAAGAATACTCTCAAGTTTGATAGTTGCTAGCGTCGATGTTCCACCTTGCGGTCTTGCTGCAGATAACTAACAGGTAAAAATTACCAATTTTGTGCAAAACCGTCCCCAAGAATATAACTCTGTTATATTGCAGTAAACTATATATCTGTTGCTGTGCTTCTTTTCAAGCCATGTGCAAATTTCTTACGTACAACAATAGGAAAATCATATACATTTCTTGAGTCGGTTCCTTGAAACACAATCTCGCGCAAAACATATACGTAGATGTAGACACTAGTAACTATAAGTTCTGCACAAGCTTTTGCTAAAGCACATGTTTCTCGGGTGACCAACAAACTAAACTACTTCAAACCTTAATTATAGAACCTAGTCACTCTAAAAGATCTCACATCACAATCACAATTGAAACTTTTGAGACTTGCACTCTGGTTCGTAGCCCTCATCATAAGAATTGGTCTCCGACTGCAGGGGAACCCTGCATTGTACACCGTTCTGATTTAAGACGTCCATCATCTTATCATCTCTGGCAAAGAAGGCGATGTGGTACGGCGTTATTAAGTCATTGTTCATAGCTTCCCTGTTGACGTTAGGCTTCTGACACAGCCATTCTACCAAGATGTAGTTCTGAACCCTCACTGCTAGATGCAAAGGTGTATCCCCTCCTTTCAACTCCTTTTCATTGACATTTACGCCTCAGAGCGTCAGGAGTTTCATCTTTTCGACGGCGACTTCTTGCTGGGATGCGACAATGTGTACACATTATTGGCGTTTCGCATTGTATTTCATTAAAGTTTACCAGTTTGCACAAATTTACCTTTCTGTTTACATAAGGTGTATAGTAATATAAAACATCGCTTCAGTCGTTGCATTATGTAGAGTTTATCTCTTGCTCCCGAATATTTAATGCCACAGCTGTGTTGGCGTGATGCCTACCGATTTATAGAGTTATTTATGAGTCACTTTGAAAGTTAATCGACTGAGCTGAATGTTTTTAACGATATATCAAAGCAAGTTTTGGCATCTTATGATGTGACTAAAGATATACAATCATAGGATATATTGCACTAATGGAATTAGTACAAATCAGCTAAGTAACGGCCCGGGGGATTAGTGTATTCCGGTAAGCTGAACTATAAACAAAAGTTTATGTTCAGTTATATTTGATTTTCACCCAGTGCAAGACGTGCTCACCTAGGTTTTAAATCATGGAAGAGAATGGACCTGCTAATGGCCAACAGTTTGTTGAGCCGACTGACCACGAAGGTCAAGTTTTTCAGTATATCTGTCGAGTAGGCAATATCGCAGAGCTTTTAGAGGCTCTGGAATCCATGCGGTGGACCGATGTCATACATCAGTATGATTTATGTGGAAGACAGGTCACTCACGCCGTAGCTGAGGACGACCAAGCTAACGCTAAGTCAAAAATCGAGATACTTTGGAACATGGGTGCTGATATCAATGCTAAGGAGGTTGTTATGGGGAACACCTTGCTGCATATTGCGGTGATCACTGGGAATTATCCGCTGGCCCAGTGGATTTGCCGAACACCTGGTGCAGACCTAGGAGCTGTAAACTTTTTGCAAGATACTGCTTATCAAGTTGCCTACAGAATTTCAGACCTTGGAATGATGGAAATCCTAAGGACTAGCGGTGCTGTGTGTGACGATCCTTCCGATGAGTCTGACACATCAAGTGAAAGTCTTGAATTGACTCCAAGGTAACTTATACACGATATTTGGCGATATGTAAACAAATAACATAGCAATGTCCACTGATAGGGAAAAGGTGATGCAATTCTAACAAGGGGTAATTGTAAGAACAAATATCTAACAATGAGATTGAGAATTATTTTTTTTCTTGTAAATTATTTAGAATAGTTATTTATGAGATTGTTGAGAGTTTTAGCTATTTATCTTGTTTCAATACTTAAATACTTACAATTCGTTGAAAGACACGTGAAAACTGTTTTATGATACTTTACAACTTTTTTAATAACATGTTTGTTTTTTAATAATATGATGTGGGGTTTGAATGAACACCTTAATAGAAATTTTAAGAATAATGTAGAATAAGTCTTTATGTTAATTTCTCATAATTCGATATTTATTATAAAGTAGGTGAAAAACATCACTTGTAAAATGTGAAAATGCCACAATTGTAACACATATAAACATATAGTAAACAATACGATTTACTTAAAATATTTAACATATATATTTAATTATTTATAATATTAAATAAATTTTTTATCTCAGGAATGTGGACAAGATAGGATCATAATAACAAATTACATTATTATTTCTGCTGAAATAATAATTCGGCAGAAATAATAATGTAATTTGTTATTATGATCCTATCTCGTCCACATTCCTGAGATAAAAAATTTATTTATGATAACTATGGACGATAATATTAACTTTAATTTGTAATATTATTGATTCAACTGTATTCTATTCAGAAAAAAATTGTTTGATTGGCGGAAAAAAAAAGTTTCTTTATGCACAATAACATTACAATCGCGGCTGTATTATGTTACTATTATACAGTTCAAGTGATAACTTGTGGCCTTAGTAAGAATCTGTTATCACGCGTAGACATATATTTATTGCATGACCAAGTTACATTGATTCATTTGTGTTGTAACAGTCAATTTACTTGTTAGCGAAATGAATAAGTCAAATATGGTATTTACCGGTATCAAGAATGAAGAAGGTGATAACTTGGTGCACTTCCTTTGCCATAGTGGTGACGTCACCGAATTAATTATCTTGCATGATTTCATCAATGAAGAAAACCGGTACACCTTGGTGGAATACAATAAGAAACAACAACAGTGTGTACACATTGTCGCATCCCAGCAAGAAGATGCCGTTGAAAAGATAAAACTCCTGACGCTCTGGGGCGCAGACATCAATGGAAAGGAGTTGAAAGGAGGAGATACCCTTTTGCATCTCGCAGTGAGGGCTCAGAACTACTCCTTGGTAGAATGGCTGTGTCAGCAGCCTAACATCAACAGAGAAGCTATGAACAACGACTTAATGACGCCGTACCACATCGCCTTCTTTGCCAGAGATGATAAGATGATGGACGTCTTAAAGCAGAACGGTGTACAATGCAGGGTTCCCCTGCAGTCGGAGACCAATTCTTATGATGAAGACTACGAACCAGAGTGCGAGTTTCAAAAGTCTCAATTGTGATCGTGATGTGAGATCTTTTAGAGTGACTAAGTTCTATAATTAAGGTTTTAAGTAGTTTAGTTTGTTTGTAACCCAAAAAACATGTGCTTGAGCAAAAGCTTGTGCAGAATTTATAGTTACTAGCGTCTACATCTACGTATGTGTCTTGCGCGAGATTGTGTTACAAGGAACCGACTCAAGTAATGTCTATGACTTGCCTATTGTTGTACGCAAGAAATTTGCACATGGCTTCAAAAGGGACAAAGCTAACAGATATATAGTTTACCGTGATATGACAGAGTCAAATTCTTGTGGAAGGTTTGAACGAAATTCGCAATTACTACCTGTTATAATTATTTGCAGCAAGACCCCTAGGTGGAACATCGACGCTAGCAACTATCGAACTTGAGAGCATTTTTGCGCAAGCCTTGTAAAAGTAACTGCTCATCATCGACTGTGAAAAAGTAACTTAACTTTCCAAGTGATTGTTTTTGGTCAAAATTTGTAATCTAATTAGTTTTAAGTCAACGTTCTAAATAATTAGAAAAATTTTATAATTTAGTAGATAAAAAACTTTCTTATCTTTCTGTGAGCTTAAAAAATGTATAAGTCCTACGTAGCTACTACAGCAAGTTAACATAGTAAACTAAGAAAGTTCCCGCGTGACTCACTCATATGTTTACGTTAGAAAGACTTATTGTTTACACGTATTGCGGTGGGACTCAATCGTGGCATTAGTGTATAGTTTATACAAATATTACTATAGTACCATAATACATCGACGTCGGACTTATATTTTATTTCAGTCAGAGTCAATTTAGTCATCGTGTAGGTTACTTTAATTAAAATTAATTGACTGTATTACTGTCGTCAGAGAAAGTTTTGGCAAGGATGTGTAGCCATTAAAATGTAAACACTGTTTGACACTATTCGTTATGTTGCGGAGATTCGTATTAAATATGCGCAGTAATGCACAGAATTAAAATAAATAAATTGTTTTTTCTCTCCACTGGCTTCTGGTCAAAAATGAGTCGTAAATTTTGTTAAATTGATTAATATAAGAAATTAAGATAATTAGTACCTAAGAATTAAAGCTTGGTTTATATTGAGTCATTTAGTATATTATTTAATATTGTTAATACTCTGTCTGTATCTTCAACTATGTATCATTTAAGTAACCTTGTCATTGGCCTTATGGGCTGTTGGGTTTTAATAAAGGAAATAAATAAATAAATAAATACATGTGTGTTTCTATAGGTTACCGGTCATCAGCCTTATCTCGTAATTGGCCAAAGATTGTAAAAAAACAAAAAAGTCCTCATTTTTTGTTCTTTGTGAATATCTTTGGGTCGAAAAACTTGGCCCGACTGGAAAAGACTTAACCGATGGAGATCCGCTGATAAAACAGGTTCTCGTGGCATTTAACTGCAAAACGGATTATGATACAATAGGTTTAAAGGATATCTAGGTTTTCTCTATAAGAATTACAATGATTCAAACAAAATACACGCAAAATGAAACTGTTTCAGTAACGTAAGATTTGTATCAGTGCGTTTTACATTATTATCCCTGATAAAAAAAAGTCTTGAGACAAAGAAAAAAGTATTGAAAAGTATTGGTTTTCTAGTCAATCCAATACTTTTCAATACTTTTTTCTTTGTCTCAATACTTTTTTTTATTCAGGGGTCGATCTCATTAAGTTTCTCTGAAAAACTACATCTACCTTATAGCTAAGACTTTGTTTTTTTCACACGTTTTTATTGTGTAACACTGTTTAGGTAAGAATAATACAATTAAAACTGTTATAATATTTGAATATGGCTTTCAGGTATATTTATTATTTTCATCCGTTAAGGATACTTACTCTTATGTACCGTATATACATTTGTGGTCAATTTTTATTCATTATTTGAAAAGCTATAAGATTTTGTAGTTATATATTGAGAATTTAGTTGAAAAAATAATTTTATGCATTTATAAATATATATAGAGTGTTTTAGTGCGACTATGAAGAGTCAATTGTAGTAATTGTAAGATTTATAATGAACTACTAATATAAGCGTATAAACGTTGTGAGAGCAAAAGAGAGATAGAAGGTGAAGCTGAATCACCACACACAATTATGTATATGTATATAAAATATTTATATATATACCTCCCCTTAAGTTGTTTCTAATAAAAGAATAATATTTAAAAAAAAAAAAAAAAACAGGCATGAATTTATTGCAGTAACAAAGTTTATTGAGATGATTTTTTTTTTCAAAGTTTTATTTTGCTTTAGTTAAAGGAAGAGGAGATATATATAAAAAAAAATTTATAAATACGTATATACATAGGTCATTTGCTATCAAATCCTTAGATTTGAAAAAAAAGCTTACCGATACATTTTTAGCACTTGATCTTTAAAAGTTCACAAGTCATGAATTTTTAAGAGCTCCAAAATTTTAAATATGTGTTTTAAGAATTTGTAACTTTTTAGTGATTTGATATTATCGACAAAAAATAGGGAAGCGTTTTTTTATTGTAATATTTAGTTTTATTAGAAATTATAAAAAAAAAAACTTTTTTTTTTTTATTTTACGGATGTAAATTGAGAATTTTATTTATTTCAAAGAGTGACAATTTAGGATTTGTTACAAAAATGTCTATGTTATTTTATATAATTTTTTGAACTACTTTATAAATATTATTTTTTTTTTTTTTTTTATTTATTATTATTTAGAGTCGGTTTTAACTGCTGTGGTCATATCGCCGACTTTTAACGATTGGGAGTGGTACGTTGGGTCTTTTTGGGGCGTGTAAATCTTAACCTACGCGGCAAGGGCCGAATATCAACCAAGTTGGTTTCTAAGACTACCTTGGGATTCGAACCCACGCCTGGCCGGTAAGTTAGTCCGAGTTCTCTATAGGCCATGCGCCTTAGACAACTCGGCTAACGTCACCGGTTACTTTATAAATAGTTTTTTAAATTTTTATAAAAAGAATTTAATTTTTTAGCTTCTGAGTTAATAAAATATACATTTTGTTTTAAGAGATTTATTTCTTTAGTTCGAAATATATTATATTTAAATGAAAGAATAAAAAAATTATTTATTAGATTTTAGATTTTGTTTATTTTATGCCAAGGCACAGGCCAAATGGCAATTTCAAATACAGATATATTACATATGATTAGATATATGAGGGTATAAACGTGAGTACATAATAAATGAAAACATAATATATTTTGATAGAAGTAGATTTTTGCCTTTAATCTGACTTGATATATATATATATATTAGGGTGTGCCAAAATGTAACTCCCGTAGAGAACCTTTTAAAATTGGAATTTTTAGTTCCGCTTTTAACAGGGGCTGCGTTTGGGCATTTTCTGATATATTTTGGTGTGAGACAATGTATTTGATTTTCATAGAATTTTTTAACAGAAGCTTAGTTTGGGCATTTCCGGTGAAAATTCAAAATTTGGCTGGAAGTGCCCAATTAAATCTCCTGTTAAATATCCTATAAATAATCAAATAAATTCTCTCAACCCGAAATATCTCAGGAAATGTCTAAACACAGCTGCTGTTAAAAGTGGAACTCAAAATTCCAATTTTAAAAGGTTCTCTACGGGAGTTACATTTTGGCACCCCTTAATATATATATATATATATATATATAAATATATAAATATATATATAACCCCTATGTGGTAACTAATAAGAAATAAAAAAATATAAAAAATTTTTTTTATTTTTTCAGTCTTTTATTAGTTACTACATGGGGAGTATATATATATATATATATATATATATATATATATATATATATATATATATATATATATATATATATATATATATATATATATATATATATATATATATATTAGGGTGGTGCAAAAACCAACTATTTTTTTTTTTTAGTCTCGAGTGAAAAAATGTTAGTTTTTGATGTTTTAAGAGCCCTCACCAAAGGACAGCTTAAAAAAAAATTTTTAAGAGGTCACTCCAAATTTTTTAAAATTTCAAAAATCGAATTTTTTTTTTTTTTCTTTTATTTTTTTTCTCGTTACGGTATAATTTTATAGACCAAAAAAAATAGGTTTCTGAAAGTTTCAGTTCAAAATTTAAATTTTGAAAAGTCGCTCATAATTTTTTTTTTTTTTTCTTTAATTAGTCATATCGCCGACTTTAAGTGTTGGGAGTGGTACGTTGGGGTCTTTTTGGTTTGAAAAAATCTTAACGTACGCGGAAAGGTCAAATCTCAACCAAGCTGGTTTCTAAGACCAGCTTGGGATTCGAACCCACGCCTGGCAGTTGATTAAATCAAATTATTAAATTAAAAAAAAATTATATTTTCTATGTTGTGCTTGATTTTTAGTTCATCTCGTAATGTATTTTTATCGATTATTGTACTAAATAAAAAAAAAAAAAATGCATG
The DNA here is from genome assembly GCF_020080835.1 of Cotesia glomerata. Taxonomy (NCBI): domain Eukaryota; kingdom Metazoa; phylum Arthropoda; class Insecta; order Hymenoptera; family Braconidae; genus Cotesia; species Cotesia glomerata. Next base: position 22,487,048 of record NC_058164.1, read on the forward strand.
GAATTTTAATTTGAAAAGTAAAAGGTCGCTCGATAAAATCTAAACTAATGCACTAATAAATTGAAAAAAATTATGAGCGACCTTTTAAAATTCAAATTTTGAACTGAAATTTTCAGAAACTTATTTTTTTGTAGTCTATAAAATTATGCCGTAACGAGGAAAAAAATAAAAAAAAAACAAAAATTCGATTTTTGACGATTTTTGAAATTAAAAAAAATTTGGAGCGACATCTTAAAAATTTTTTTTTTAAGCTGTCCTTTGGAGAGCGCTCTTAAAACATCAAAAACTAACATTTTTTCACTCGAGACTTAAAAAAAGAATAGTCAGTTTTATTGCGCCACCCTAATATATATATATATATATATATATATATATATATATATATGAATATATATATATATATATATATTAGGTTGTGCCAAAATGTAACTCCCGTAGAGAACCTTTTAAAATTGGAATTTTTAGTTCCGCTTTTAACAGGGGCTGCGTTTGGGCATTTCCTGATATATTTTGGTGTGAGACAATGTATTTGATTTTCATAGAATTTTTTAACAGAAGCTTAGTTTGGGCATTTCCGGTGAAAATTCAAAATTTGGCTGGAAGTGCCCAATTAAATCTCCTGTTAAATATCCTATAAATAATCAAATAAATTCTCTCAACCCGAAATATCTCAGGAAATGTCTAAACACAGCTGTTGTTAAAAGTGGAACTCAAAATTCCAATTTTAAAAGGTTCTCTACGGGAGTTACATTTTGGCACCCCTTAATATATATATATATATATATATATATATATATATATATATATATATATATATAAATATATAAATATATATATAACCCTCTATGTTGTAACTAATAAGAAATAAAAAAAAATATAAAAAATTTTTTTTTATTTTTTTCAGTCTTTTATTAGTTACTACATGGGGGAGTATATATATATATATATATATATATATATATATATATATATATATATATATATATATATATATATATATTAGGGTGGTGCAAAAAAACCAACTATTTTTTTTTTTGAGTCTCGAGTGAAAAAATGTTAGTTTTTGATGTTTTAAGAGCCCTCACCAAAGGATAGCTTAAAAAAAAATATTTAAGAGGTCACTCCAAATTTTTTAAAATTTCAAAAATCGTCAAAATCGAATTTTTTTATTTTTTTTCGCGTTACGGTATAATTTTATAGACCAAAAAAAAAATAAGTTTCTGAAAGTTTCAGTTCAAAATTTAAATTTTGAAAGGTCGTTCAGAATTTTTTTTTTTTTTCTTTAATTAGTCATATCGCCGACTTTAAGTGTTGGGAGTGGTACGTTGGGGTCTTTTTGGTTTGAAAAAATCTTAAAATACGCGGCAAGGTCAAATCTCAACCAAGCTGGTTTCTAGACCAGCTTGGGATTCGAACCCACGTCTGGCAGTTGATTAAATCAAATTATTAAATTAAAAAAAAATTATATTTTCTATGTTGTGCTTGATTTTTAGTTCATCTCGTTATGTATTTTTATCGATTATTGTACTAAATAAAAAAAATGCATGGAATTTTAATTTGAATAGTAAAAGGTCGCTCGATAAAATCTAAACTAATGCACTAATAAATTGAAAAAAATCATGAGCGACCTTTCAAAATTCAAATTTTGAACTGAAATTCCGGGAATATGTAAACAGGAAGTTTTCGGACAAGATGAAAATTTATTGAAACGATTATTAAAAGTAAAATAAATCAAGAAGAAAGTCAATGACTCGATCGTACACACTTTGTAAAATAAAATAGCATTTTATCAAGATAATTTGTTTATGTATCATATTTAAATTAAAAAGTAAACAAGAAGGTTGTCCGGAAATTTTCCGTCGGTACTGTATATATATATAATATATATAATAGTAATGGCAATGATCAGAACCAGTGGCAATATTATTACAACAGTAATAACAGCATGAAATTTTTCTCTCCGTGTAATAATTTATTGAGTTTTAAAAATCTAAAGCTTCTTCAATTATGAATAAAAATGCTGATCAGTGTTTAAGGCTATAAGACGTCATCAAAAGCATTATCTTGCGGCGCCATCTATTGGCCATAACTTGATTTTCTTTGCTTGGAGAGTCGTCGCAATTATTTTAAGTCTCTGACTTTCCAGTTCGCGACGTCCCCTAGTGAACCTTACGAAAATCGGATGCATTAGTACTGATGTCAACTAGGAGAGCTATCCATGTAAAAATTAACAAAATAACTACCTTTAAAAAAGAGAGGGTGGGGCAAAATGGGAAAGTGGAGCAAAATGGAGAGCCCTAAAAATGTCGTAAAAAAATTATTTTCTTTACTTACAATCTTGACTTTCCTCAAGAAATATAATAAGTAAGTAATTAATGATATAATGATCCAATGATTGTAAGAATTATTAAGTTTTCTGAGGATTTTTACGTTAGCCTAAAAAAGGATACGGGCAAAGAAAAAACTGACGTTATCAATGGGAAGAGGCATCCGAGAAATTGTCCTTAACTACCTTCCGGTCACTTAATAAGGTTACTGGCTACTGCGACGCCGCAAGGTTAGTTACATAAGGGATCGATGACGTACCACACGTCTAACAAGTGTTCAGTTATTGGCCTTGACACTCCATGCTCTAACGTAAATTCAGTATCAGTCAAGAGAAGACTATTATGGTTACCAAATGTTATTATTATAATCTTTAACGATAACGTACGTTGGTCATCAGTGCTGTAGAATTTTTGATTATTTTAATTTCAACCTGTGCTTCAAATGCGGTAGATCAAACCACAAGCATAAAAACTGTAGTAATGAAATCAGATGTCTAATATGTGCTGGTAGCCATCTTACTAAAATGTGTACAAGCCAATCTAAAAAGTGCATAAACTGTGTTTTCTACAATGATAAATTCAAAAAAGATAGAGCTACTGATCACTGCGCTACAGATATGTGCTGCGAATATCTCAAGTACAAACTGAACAAGATTATCAATGAAACTGATTATCCCATCAAACCTATTTTACCAAATTCAATTGGTAATGTAGGAAATAGATTGACAAATCAAAATCAATAGTTTATTATCAATGGAGGATAATTCTATTGAAGAAAACTTTAGTGATCTTTGCAGCTTAAATAAATTTCTATGTCATGATAACTTACTGATACTCCATCTCAATGTCAGAGGTCTAAATTCTAATTTTGAAAATCTTGAAATTTTTATTCGTAACTTAAGTGTCAAACCTGAAGTCATAATATGTTCCGAGACTTGGCAACTACCCTGTTTTACTTTTTTTCACCTTGATGAATACAGTTGTTATTATAATCATAGTAATGTCAATAAAGCCGACGGAGTGGTTATGTATATTAAGAAAACTCTACAATTTAGCACGTCAATTGAAGTGTCGGGTCAAGTAAAGTTTATGTCTACTAAAATTAAATTGAATGATGGTAGTGTTTTTAAAATATCTGGTGTGTACCGATGTCATGATGTGAGCAGGGAAGATTTTGTTAAGGCAACATACGAATACATCAAGTTAAATAGTCATGGCAAAAATCATGCTATAGTTGGTGACTTTAACATAAATTTGTTGTCAACAGATCTTTTAGCCAACAACTTTCTGTCAAATTTTCTAGACAGAGGGTATTTACCACATTTCAATGGTATAACCAGACCTAATGATTCTGGTGGAACTTGTATTGATAACTTCTTTATCAAATCTAACATATGTAATTTAAAATCCTTTACTTATACTAATACTTTTACTGATCACTTTCCGATTTTTGTCAGTTTTGATCATCATAAAAGCAATAATAATAGTAATTTTAGTAATAATAATTGCAACAATGGTATTGCTCCTATAAATTACAACCATCTGGCTATTCTTAGTAATGAATTTAATTGGTCGACATTACTTGAAATACAAGACCCTGATAAATTTTTCAATGTATTCACTGATAGTATTAAATCTTTAGTTAGTGATGCTAAGTTTAAAATCAGAAATAAAAAAACAAAAATAAGCCACGTAGTCAATGGATAACTCAGGGTATTATGGTTTCATGTAAGATTAAAGAGCAACTATATAGTATTTGGAATTTAGACAGGGATAATGAGGAACTTAAAAGCCAATATAATGCATACTGTAAAATTCTTAACAAAACAATTAAATTAGCCAAAAGTAACTTTGAATCTAAAAAAGTCAGAAATTATTGTAATGATAGTAAAAAACTGTGGAATTATGTAAATAGCAAGCTTGGAAAAAATAATCGAGCTAAAGATATTGATTATATTATTAGTGATGATGAGATTGTTTCAGATAACAAATTAATTGCTGATAGTTTTGTTGACTTTTTTACTAATGTTGGTGAAAAGCTTGCGAGTAAGCTAGGTAACAATGATGAAATTAATTGTGAAAAACTGTTGAATATAATTGTAATACTATATTTTTATTACCTACTAATAAATTTGAAATAGAAAAGTTATCAATGAAATGAAAGACAAAGCTGGTGGCGTTGACAATATTCATAGCAAGATATTAAAATGTATAGCCAAAGATATTAGCCTGCCTTTAGAATATATCTTTAATAACTGCATAAGCAGAGCCATCTGGCCCACTGCTTTGAAGAAAGCTGATATTATTCCGATTTACAAGTCTGGTAACGCCCATCTGGCCACCAATTACAGACCTATTTCTTTGATTTCTAACTTGGCTAAAATCTTTGAAAAATCATATATGTTAGATTATATAATTTTTGTATTTGTAATAATTTGATCGCAAATAATCAATTTGGTTTCATGAAGAATAGAGGCACGGATGATGCCTTAGCTTTTACCTCTAACTTTATTTACAATAATGTGGATAAAAACCTAGCTACCGTGTTAGTTTTCTTGGATCTTGCTAAAGCTTTTGACACTGTGAATCATAAAATTCTTCTAAATAAACTATGGCGTAAGGGAATAAGAGGTCTGCCTCATAAATTGATTGATAATTATTTATCGAATAGAGAGCAGTGTGTCAAAATAAATAATTGTAATAGTGATTACAGATCTGTGAAAATTGGAGTTCCTCAAGGGACTATCTTGGGACCACTTCTTTTCATTTTGTTTATTGATGATATTTTTAATATTGTACCAGAGAATGCACTAGTTTCTTATGCTGATGATACTGCAGTCCTGTGCAGTGGAAGTGGTTGGCAAGTAGTTCATGAATGTCTGACTGAATGGTTAAAAATTTAGATAAGTGGTTAAAGGCAATAAGCTTACGCTCAATGTTGATAAGTCTACATACATTACTTTCGGAAGCTACATTGATAGTGTTCCCACTAGTTTTCATTTGTTTATTAAAGATAGAAAACTGAAAAGAGTTGAAAGCTGTAAATATTTAGGGGTAGTGTATGACTGTCATATGAAATGGAATAAGCATGTAACTGAGCTGATTAAAAAAGTCAAGTACTTCACTTTTTATTCTATAAATTAAGTAATTGGCTACACCCATCTATACTGAAAACAATATATCATGGACTATTCGAAAGTGTTATAAACTATGGAATCATTGCTTGGGGTGGTGCATATGATAATACGATGAAACCTATTATAAATTTGCAGAATAAGTTGATAAGTAAAATGAAAATAAAAAATGAAATGTTAGTACCCTTAAAAATTAACCAGTATTTTGTTGTGAATGCGCTTACTTATTACTTTACAGATTGTAAATTAATGTACTCTGAGAGGTTTATAAACACACGTAATAGACTGATAATTTTACCAAAAATTAGTAAAAGTTTAAGTACCAAAAATGCGTTTTTTGTGGCAATAAAATATTTCAATCTAATTCCTAATAATCTAAAAGCTCTTGAATGCAAAAAGAACTTATTAAGCAAGAATTTTGGGAGGTGGATTAGATCTATTGAATTATAAATTAAGATACTATATTAGATAGCAAAATATTGTATAATTAGTCGTAAGGAAACTTATACTTTGTACATTGTATTGGCTTATGAATGTTTTAACACGATTTATATATAACTAAATATTATTGTATTTTTCTGGTGTCTATGCACAGGTGTTATGCACCTCTATAGAATGTATATCAGAAGTAAAAAATAAAATAAAAAAAATAAAAATCACGTCCGAAACAAATATTTTTTTGGTACCTTTTTCCTGTTATTTTGCACGACCATGAGGAACATTTATCGTATGACGCTGATAAGTTAATTCATCCCGAATTGGACTAACGACGGTATAAATATTTCGATAAAGAGCTTTTGTAGAACACTTTCTGTCCATCTGAGCAAGAAAGAAGTTGTTTATCTAGTTTTTTGAAGGTAAGAATTTTTCGCTTACATCTTTCGAGTTTTCTAATGGAGAGTTTAGAGTTTTTATTGTTAAATTATAATCAATAATTAGAATATTTAATCTACAAATGTACACTGAGAAAAAAGTATTTTGATAATCACCAAGTATAATACCAAGTATTGTGATTATCAGAATATAAGTCAGTTCAAGAGCTATACTCTACGCAGTAAACTATAATATATGCGCTGTCACTGCCATCGACGTTTTAACACTAACAGTCAGTTTATTTGATTTATGCACTGGTAAAAATAGAATTCAACTAACATTTATTATATTAGCTTGAAAAAAATTTATTATTACACTTTCAATTTTAATTTTAATTTCTTTTGTTACCTTTATAAGTCAATTGATTTATGCCAGTCAAGTGAGGTTATAATTATCTAATAGTTCTGTTATATTGGTATACTGATAATCAGTATACCTAGGTATTAGATAATCAGTATATTTATTGTGATAATCAAAATACCACGTATTCTTAGTAGCACAATACCAAATATTCTGATTATCAAAAATATCCTTATTAGCAAAATAATTTTTTCTCAGTGTATAATGTTTTTTCTAGCATAGACACACTCGACCAGTAATGAGTGCTTCTAACCAAAAATCAAAACGCTTACAAAAGAAGAGATCTGCACCAATTCCAGGAACGAGCAAAGAAAGCGAAAAGAAAGAAATTGATGACGTCTCACTACTCTTGACGATTAAACCGATCGTCGCAACTCTTTTAGAATACATCAAAGAGGTTGAAGATCATACTGACCCTGAACAGAAGCAGCTAGGGGATGACAACCTCATAGCAGTTGAAAGACTAAAATACACGCAGCTCCGAGATATTTACTTGAAAATCGTGCATAAGGACATGTCTAAGTACCTTCAGTTGTACCAAGAAAAAGTAGAGACTGATGGAGAGGTCCAAGTTACGAAAAAAATAGTGAGTAATGTTATTGCAATGCTAATGCAAACCATGATGTTCATGGGCCGGGATATCGAATAAGCATATGGAATATAAACTGTTATTTTATTCTAATAAAGATTTTTTAGTTTATTAATGAATCTCAATCAAACCGATGTTAACCCGGTTTAACTACGTCATTAGTTTTGCGCATATATTATATGCGACGAAGATGTCAAGCGTGAGTAGTACGGTACCTATTTATAAGACAATCAACGTATGTGTTTATCAGAAGTAACCTTGGTAAGAATAGAACAAGTGTTAAGGTCAAACTAATTCGATTGGAGTTCATTGCTCTTTGCAAAACTGCGCTGCATTTTTCTTATCGCAATAACGAGGTGTTTATTTTAAAAATTGTTCCAATACTTTGGTTTTCAAGTGAAATTCATCCCGCTTTGTCTTTATCATAATAGTACCTTGACTACCAACAGATCAGGTCGTTAATGGATCGTTGATAATTATGTTGGAAAAGTTTATGGTAAAAATTTCTTTTGTAGTGAAATTCGTCGGCTTGCCTCGAGTGTTCGGTTGTTTTCCGTATATGTGCATCCATAATTCGTGGATTGTAACTCGTGACGGTGATAATGTTATGGTAGCGTGTCCGCTGCGAAGTAAAGTGTTATTAAATATTTACCCTTCGATGGTTTTCGCAGTGTACTCGGCGACTTTGGAGTATGGAACAGGTTAGTGTTTTTTATATGACCTTAGGAACTGTTCCTTCGACGTCGTTACCTCTTTTTCATAGTTGGGTTAATTGCAGATGATGTTAACGAGGGGATGCAGTTCCTGCGAGGAAAAATGACTGAATACGTACAAGAATTTTCAGCGAGTGATTTTGAGGAAACAACGTCGATATTACGTCAACTTTTGCAAAAGTAATTGCATTTAGTCTTTATTTTTACAATGTTATGGCATAGCAACATATTTTTTTTCTGAATAAAATGTTTATAAATCAGCTTATCTGGTCTTTTATATTTCCATAGACGAAATCACATATCTATGCATTGACGACGTTAAATATTCTTTGTCTGCACTTGGGAACAGTTTTTTCGTTAACCTTTCAAACTCATTGATTGTCTCCCAAAATTGTCTGAATAAATGTATTTCAATGGGTCACATTTGAGTTGGAAATGAAGTAGACTGTCTGGAAGCGGGCACATATATAAGCCCGATGATACCTTTCAAAAGTATTTCTTTCTGATCCGAAGATAGACACATACGTTTTGTGAAATGAGATCAACG